>NW_027263539.1:543060-693418 GCF_042370955.1 Sodiomyces alcalophilus JCM 7366
CAAGCATACAGATCACAACGCTCGCCAACTCGTCCGCCTCCACTGGAAGAATGCCCTCCTTGTTTATTATAACACCGCCAAGGCCATCTCGCCTAGTCCCCCCTAGCCGCCTCCAGCTCCAACTCCAACTGCCGAATCCGCTCGCTCTGGTCCTGCGACGCCCCCGCCGCCGACCCGACCTTGCGCTTCAACCCGTCAACCTCGGCCGTCAGCTGCCCGATCCTGTCGCTCTGGGAGCTGATCAGCCTCGTCTGCCGCTCCAGGAGCTGCTTGATCTCCTCCAGGGACGACTCGACCACGTTCGACGGGGACCCCGCCCGGGCGCCGCCGGACGAGCTTGGCGTGTTGGCGTCCGTGGTGGTGCTGGCCGTGCTGACCACCGGCGCCCTGGCCTGCGCGGGCGGCGGCGCGGTGGCCTGCGCGGGCAAAGTCGGCTGCTTCGCCGGCTCGGAGCGGGCGGGCGCGGTAGCAGCGGCGGCCGCAGCGGCGCCCCGCGGCTGGGGTCTCTGCACCTGCTCAAAGCTCGAACCATCGTCGCTGCTTCCCTCATCGTCCTCGGCATCCTCATCCTTGAACTTGTTCGCCATGCTCGACATGGAAGCTTGTTGGACCTTCATCGACGGGGGCGGGCCACGGGCGACCGGCGCGCTGGGCTCGGGTTCCCCCTTCTTGGGCGCCGGTTTCGCTGCTGGCGCCGCAGCGGCCGGGGTGGGCGTCGGTTTGTAGTCGGCCGGGACCTCCTTTGGCGCGGTGCCCTCGTAGACGCTCTCCAGATCGATCTTGGGAGGGAGGCCTTCCTTGCCGTCGATCCACTCTTGCGCAGACATGGCGGGCTTTAGGCCGGTAGCGGGGGGGAAGATGTCGGACTGGAACGTCTCAGCCCTCCGAGGGACGGTGAACGAAATGGGCTCGATGTAGGTGTCGTTGACCGTCTTGTAAGCTCTCATGACCTCGTTCTCGTGGACCTATAGAACATTGGTAAGCGAACGTCCTTTGTTTTTTTTGTTTTGCCTTGGAACTCCTTACGTTGATGCCGCGTCTCGGGCAAAAGGCGATGCCTCGCTGCGGCTCGGCCGACTTGTACTCGCTCAAGAACTCAAACTTGTCGTTGACATACTCAAAGTATCGAATGTTGCCATCGCTATTGAGGTGTCAGTACATTCCGAATCTGCTTCCCAGGCCGATTACAAAAAAATACATACCCCTTGCCAGCGAGGTAGAGGCAGTTTGAGCCGTCATCTATACACAACGAATGTCAACCATCAGTCTCCAAGTTCGATCATGTTCGGACGGAGGCGTTGCAACCTACTCACCCCAGAAGGGCATGCACACTCCCGAGATGGAGTCGAGCATGGTGAAGCCGCCAATGGGTTCCGGACGACCGGGTTCCCACAGGGCAATCTGGCGTTCGCTCATGCGGGAGAAGCCCGTGGTGGCGAAGCGGTTGTGTTCGCCCATCCAGACCGTCCTGCTGTTCTTCGCGCCTGCGTGGCCGGGCGACTCGTGGATGGGCGTCTCCTTGCGAACGTCCCAGACGCGGATCTTCTTGTCGCGCGAGGTGGTGACGAGGAGGGAGCCAGGGGCGTTCCACGACAGGCTCTGCACGAGGTCGCCGTGCTTGAGGAGGTGGGTGGACTGACCGGTACCGATGTCCCAGAGCTTGACGGTAAAGTCGCCCGCGGCAGAGGCGAGGATGTTCTCGGCGGCAGGGTTGAAGAGGACCTGGCCTACTTTCCTGTAGCGGTGCAACGGTCGCCGTTAGCATTGCGTGGTCTCACGGGTCATCCACGCGAGAGCCGGCGTGGCAGGAGTCCCGGTCGTGTAAGGGACGAGACGGGCGGGAACATACCTCGAATGGCCAGCGAGCTTGCTAACGGGGTGGACATCTGCAGGCTCCTCGGCGTCGGTATGGAGAGTAAAGCCCTCGGGGACCTGCCATATGAAGACTTTGCCATCTTCGGAGCCGGAGGCGATTACGCGGTCATTGAAAGGATTCCTGGAGAGGAAGAATGGAGCTCTTGTCAGCAAACGACTCGAACATAAGTTTGGTATGGGGCTTCGGACGAGCTGGAAGTAGCGGACTGAACGACGACACAAACGTAGGGAAACGTACCAATCCGTGTCGAGAACAGTAGCTGTATGGCCTCGAAATAACGGGATCAGGTCCGGGACCTTGCCCGTCTCTTGTAGGGGGATAACGGCAAAGGCGCCACCGCCGCCGGCATCCCAATTGACAGAAAGATATTCCGGATTGACCTATAAGATGGTGGGCGGTTTGGATGCACCAAAGCGCAAGACGAGTAAGCTTCCCGTTCCATTCTAAGGTTGTAGGTGGTTTGGTTGTTGCGTGGGCATTGCATGTGTGTGTGTATTTGTGTTGCTTCGCGGCCAAAGGTGGTGCTGGCGTACCTTTACGAGATTCGTGTCCCAGGCATTTCGGCTGATGTGGAGGTTATCGTAGCAAAACTCCTTGCGTGTCGACTTGCCATATACGTGTCCTATAAAGCGAGAGGGAGGCCGACGAAGCGGTCATGTCAGCTCTTGTGGTTCGAGGCGCGCGGCGCGTTTGGCGCAGCATCTTGCGACGGACGAGACGGCAAACTCACGGTATTTCGACGCTCGTACAAATCGGCCTGCCATGGGGGAAAGACAAAGGCGGTGAGACGTGCTATGAGTAGAATGGAGGGATACCGGGAGCAACGATGTAGAGAATAATGCAAGTTAGGGAAGAAAAAGTGATGGCGGTGGTGGTGAGGGTAGATTAGATGGTTGGAGGTTCGGATTGCAATAGGAGGAAAGGAGAGGTCACGACTTGGAAAGGGTACCTGCTTCAGTAGGTGGGTACCTATAGTAAGGTATTGGGGTACTTGTTCCAGTTGTCTGCAATGCCTCAATTAACACGTCGTAATGGTGTGAGATAACTGTAACCATCACCTGTAGTCTAAGTACAGCATGGGGATAATTGCTTGGAGACGCCCCGCCTTCTGTACTGTTCCAGGCCATGTACTAATAATGCTGCCCCACAATATCCCCCTTACCCCTTGACACAGACGAGAGTACAGTACCTAGAGGTAGGTACCTGACGACACGAGGAGAGGCTCGCCGGCTCGGTGAATACCTTACGGAGGACAAAGTACAAGTTCATGTGCCTCGATTTTCTTTCGCACCTGAATACAAATACAACCACGTTGCCCCACGCATGTAGCCTCGCAAACGATACACCCTATAAGTCTCCCGTCTCTTCACTTTCTCTTCATCGCTTCCATGGCGAGAAAGGCACAAGGCACCACATGTTTTGCAAATGGGCCCCGTCCACTCTCCATCCATCCCCTTTAGGTCCTTCGCCCAAAAGACGATAAAAAAGAAGAGTAGCAAAGACAAGCAGACGATCCCATACGCCAAAAATATACCCGAACAAGTATTAAAAGAAAATAAAACAAAAAGAGGGTAATGCGCAAATTGGTTGCCCCTGACGACCAACGGCGGGACACTAGTCCAGACGGGGAGTCCATTCCCCCATGACCACACAATCAACCCCAGCAATTCTGATGGTTAGACGCGAGGACGGACACCCCCGAGTCCTGACTACGGGGAAGATCCGTCCAGTTGCTCTTCTCCTTGCGTTAACTTCATATCCTCCATTTTCCCTTCGTAATCCGTCGGGCTCGTGTCACTCATGCCAGGTCGTGAGTGAGTGTGGTGTAAGAGATGGCCCTAATAACCCCCAATATCTCTGTGCTGCTACCTCCTCCGTCGTATGAAGAAGGGCAATAAGGGAGATGACGAGGTATCGGAAAGAAGAAAAATATAAAGGGCCAAAAACGAATGGAAATCGAGGGAGGGAGTGAATGGTATGGCGCGTCTGGGCCTTCAGTTGTAAGTGCTCTTGGTCCGCGAGTGCGTCCGGCGGCCCTCAGCCCGTCGACGCAGCGCCTCTTCCCGCTTAAGGACGAGCTCACACCACCGGCCCTTCATCGGTCGTCCGTTGGTGTCGTCATCCAGGCCCGTCTCGCCGCGCCCAATGACATCGCCGAGCGCCTTCATCCATCCTTCCTTGTCCGCCGCCGTGTCGGCGTAAAAGTCAATCACCTCGCCGTTGTTGAACCTGATGCGGAACCCTTCCTCGACGAACATGTAGCCTTCCTCGTCTTCGGCGAAAGCAGACCGTCGCCGCTTGCCGCCCTTGCCCGTGGTCTCCTTCTCCATCAGGGCTCGTCGGTCGTCGATCAACCGCTTGGCATTGCCGAGGTTGATCGTCGCACGAGGTTGCCGCGTAGCCTCGTGGTACGCCGTCAGTTTGGTACCCACGAGCTTGAAATATCTCCGGCGCCAATACTATGTCCAACAGTCAGTAAAGAAAGGAAAAGAACCCCGAGGCTAAGAAAGGACAACGTACCGGACAGTCGCCGCCCTGCTGGCTCAAATGTCCCTCCCAGTTCCGGGCCAGCCGCTCCTCGGCTGCCTTGAGTTCCCGGATGCAGGAATTCATGCTCTTGGGCATATCCTCCTCCGTCGTCCCCTTGGGCCGGGGCACGAACAGGAGCTGAAGCTCGAGGTTGCCAATCTTGTAAGGCGCGCGGCGCACCACCGCCGTGTTGCCCCGCTTGCTCTTCACGCTGGAAGCGAATGACGCCTCCTCGGTTGCCCACTCGTTGAAAGTCGCCACCTCCACCAGGTAAGGCCGACCGTAGCAGCGCGGCTCGTGCTCCTTGAGGCAGACGTAGGCCCGGGCAAAGCTGCCATCCTCGGCGGCCAGTGGCGATAAGAGGTCCCACGACGTCGGCGCCGCATTCATCTGCCTGGCCTGCGCCTCGCGCTGCTGCGCCGCCAGACGCTCCTCCTCCTCACGTTGCCGGAGCTCCTTTTCCTTTCTCTTCTTGGGCGACCCAAACACCCGGCTGAACGTCGACGTCTTGGGCTTACTAACCTTAGTGGAAGACGGGACGACCTTCTTGGGTGCCGCCGGCTTGTCAAGCTTCACGTTCAGGGTCAGCTGGAACTCGAGATCATTAGGCACGACCAGCTCAAACTCCTGTCCGATCGGGGCGTTCCGAGCGAGCTCTAGCCACGCCGTCGTCACACAATGGACACCATTGTCGAGAGTGAGGCTAAACCATGTTCGCTCATCTAACAACAATGTCAGGTCAGTTTCCATTGCGCCAAGGTGAAAAAAAGGCCATGACGACGTACTCTTGGGAAGCGGGAGGTCTAGATCCTTCACCCCCATCACCTTAACAAAGAGCCTGCCTCGTTCGCCGCTCTCTTCGGTCGCGAGCTCCGGGTTCACGTCGTCGTAGACAACCTGGGTCTCCCGGGCGTTGCTCTCTTGCCCGGGCAATGGCGGCACCGGTCCACCCGCGATACCCTGTCGGTTGCGCATGCTTCTCTGCTTCGACTTGCTGTTCCACGGCTCCACTGTCCACGTCTGCGGGCGGTCCCTCTTAACGGGCGAGTTGCCCGCCGATCGGGCTTTCCACGGGTCGTCGGCGTCCTTGTCGCTGGCGGCAACCAGCTTGGTGTTCTGGCGCATGAGGTAACCGCGCTGTTTGTGGAAAGGCATGTTAGCATTCTGCGACATGGACTGTGCGGAGGTGATGGTCCCGTCGTGGGCCGGCACGAGAGCCTGAGACACTTGTCTGCTTGGGCCCCCAGTGGCCATGCGGGATTGTTGGATGGTGTATTGAGCAAAAGCCACCTTTTGTGCCTCGATAACTCGCTCGAAATCTTGATCAAGACTCAGGCCAATGTCGAGATCCAGCGTCAGACTTCGCTTCTTAAAGCTCGGATGCCGCTCGAGGAAATCGTCGCCCGTCGCTTCCACCGCCTCGTTTTCGGGCTCAAAGTCGCGCGAAATACGGCTGCGATGACGCTGGGGGATAGGAGGCACGTCGGGAACCTCGCGACTGACTTGCCGCCGGGCTTCTCGCATGGCAACAATGTCAGAGGGGGTTGCGGAAGGGCGCGTCTTCAACTTGGAGCCGGAAGCAGACTTGATAGTCGCCTGTCGCTCCGGGACGATGGGCGACTCCACGGCCTCCTCTTCTGGTTCCTCCTCTTGCTCCTCCTCTTCGCCGTCTTCTTCCAGGTCCTCGTCGTCGAGAGACACCGGATGGCGAATCACCGAGTCGGGAGTGCTCGGCTCCTCACCATAGTCGTCTTCGGGATCGCCCCACCCGGACCCGTCGTATTCAGGTTTCGACAGGTGCTCGGGCGTGTAAGATGGCTTCGTGGAGGCCTGAGCATTCGGCGTCGCCGTCGCCGCCGCCGCCTTCTTGGCAGGGGGCTCCAAGTCTTCGTCGGGAGCCGGCGTCTCGTCAGGCCTAGGAAGCATGTACGCCGACAGGCCTTTAGAGAAGACAGCCTCGGACCTCTCATTCACGTCCGGCAAGCCCCTGTCGACAGTTGGAGCAATATCGTTGCAAGGGGGGGTTTCTTCAATGGGGCTGACGGCACGAGGTGTGGTAACCTCCTCGTCACTCTGGCTCACATGGGTCACATGGACTTCTTGGACCTTGACATCCTGAACGTGAGGCTCGTGCATGTCAGACCTCCGGAGCTCCTCAGAGTAGCGACTACCCGAATCATCCTCGTTATCATCGAGTTGTGAGTCCGACCGATGATACAGATCCGTGATGGAATCCAAATCGGCGTCGTCCTTGTCCAAGTCGCGATGGATGATCACACTGTCATCTTCGTCATGTAGGGTGAGATCATCCAGATCAGGCGCCTCTGTGGAAGGAATGGGCACGTCTGGATCGTAGGGAAGACTTGGTCGATCGTGGCCGCGCTCCGGGCTCGAGCTAGGAGGCGGAGAGGAGAAGTGATAGTCCGATTCACGGTTCAGCGACTGACTGCCGTTCACGCGGCGCAAGATGGATTCGCGGGAAATGCGAGGCGGGAGCTGGTAATCGTCAAGACCGGAAATATCCCCAACGGTGTCGTCTTCCTCTTGGGCCTCGAACATGCTCGAATTCACCGAATCCACCTCGGACATGGGGCTCTGGAAGCGATCACGCTGAGTGCCGCGGCGGAGCCGGCGTTCCCTCTGCTGTTCGTTGGCCGATTTCACATCGTCTGAAAGCATCATAAGCTTCAGCCTCTCCTCGAGGGACATTTTGCCGTTTCCAATGTTCTGTATCTCCAGCTTGCTGGACGAAGCTGGGGGAGGCGAGGGCAAGCTCCGCTGGGCGCCGGGTCCGAGCATCCTCTCGGCGGTGGCCGACAGACCGGGTGACGAGCGAGCCGAGTTGCTTCGGGCCAGCTCGCCAGGAAGTGGCGGCAGAGGACGGTGATCCGAGTTGGAGGAATCGTTGCGCACATGCGCGGGGCGAATGGCTGCACTGTGGATCTGGAGAGCCTCGGGCATGGGGCTACTCTCGAAAGGGTCGTCTCCGTGGTGGCCGCCGTTATGCCTCCAGTCGTCGGGACCTACGACGGGCGTCTTGTCGGTATCCTCCAGCGAGGCGTCAAAGCTGTCCTCGTGGCCGTCAAAATCGCCGAGGCGGTAGTGGCGTCCTTCGTATTCGTCGTCGTCGTCGTCTTCTTCGTCGTCTTCGTGCGACTCGTAACTTCCTTCACGCGAGTCTGATTCTATGGATGAGATGTCTGGCGTGACCATTTCATACTCGTTGATCTGAGGAGGGGCGGCGTCGAACGTGACGCTCTTGGCATGACGATGTAGAGACCGGCCGCTGGGAAGCTCACGATCGTCCACCGAAGTGTCGGCGGACCAGACGCCGCTCTCCCGGTCGACGCTGCCCCTGAACCTGCTGGCCGACAGGGAGGATTTAATTGGCGAGGGCTGTTCCCTGCTAGGGGTGAGGGGGGGGTTGTTCTCTGTGAAGGTGTCGGTAGAGCTGTTGGGGCTCGTCGTTTCTGTTGCTTCTGTTGTAGTTGGTGTGTCACTCGCAGTGGTAGTGGCCGTAGTAGGTTCCGGGTGCATCTGGGTGGAATTCTTGGACGGGCTCGAGGAAGGGCTGTACAGGGGCACAGTGGTCTTGCTCTCGCTACGATGATGGGCGAAGCCTTTGCGCTCGGATTCGGACCGAAGTCCCATCAGTCCGATCCCACCAAAGGCATTGCCCTGGACCTTAGCAAGCGGGCGCTCGATTTGGGGTAAGCGGGTGGGATCGTATTCCAGTTTCTGCTCGAGGGCGAGAATGTTGCTATTCTTCACACGGGAAGCTCTTTGCAGTCGCTCAATGGAGGAACGACGAGTGGGTGAGGGAGAGCCACCGCGACCATACGGGGAATTCTCGCTGTTGAGGGAGTTCAGGTTACGGTTCTGCCAAAAGAGCCGGGGTGATGTTGCTGCCTCCAGAGGCGAAGACTGGAATGGCGACGAGTCGGTGCTGAGCGCCAATTTCTTTCGATAGTGTTAGCAGTCGAATCGCTGACTGGAATGTCTGAGACAAGAGAGGGATAAGATATGGAACGCGACTGAAGACTCACCTTGTTAGGTGTCTGATTCCAGCTGGGGGAATTCCTCCTCATGTCTGAAGGAGACAACTCCGACAGTGGACGTGGAATGCCGCTTGCCATTTTCGAGGGAGACGTTGCCGAGGAGCTTTTGGAAATGCGGAGCGGGTGAACCTAATCACAAAGGAGAGATGATCAGACTGGGCATTGGAATAAAATCGGGAACCGGGCCTAGGCAGCCATAGGCATGGTCGATGGGCTTGGGTGCTCGACTCGACTTACGGGTTCTTCAATATCCATGCTGCGTCGAGATACAATTCGTACCAGAGCAGAACAGACGACTTAGCAGAACATTGGCCCCCTCTCTCTCACTCGAATTTCCGTTCCTTGCTGGGAGGTGGCTCGGACTAAGCCGGCGGCGTGGTGAGAGTATGGAGGAATGCGGTTGCCGTAATGATGCGTTGCGTCACGGTACTGTTACGCAGGAATGAGTGCAGTGTGAGGCGAGCAGGAAAATAAACAAAGATGCCCTCTTCTAGTAAGAAGATGATTATCGATTGATGATTATTTGCCAGCGTTCCAGTGTCCGGCCTTCAGCAGTCGAGTGTTCGGTATCAGGAGGTGAACTTGGGTTGATGGTGTTGGTGTTGTTTAAGGGAGGAAGGGAGGAAGTTGCGCCCCGGCAGGTGATTGGAGCGCGGCGGGGAGGAGGTAAACAAACAGGGGAAGGTGCTACCTGCGAGCACCTGCACGACGTATGGAGTGGTGTTGCCCCTAGCAACGGCCCCGCTGCCCTCGATCTAGACGCTATCTCAATGACCCGCAACAGCGAGGAGGGGAAAAGCGGTGACCTTGGTGCATGAGCCTACTATTTCTGTGACGCCCTAGGGACTCCAGTGCAACCTATCAAATACCAAAGGCACTTTGTATCGCTCGGTAGCGGTAGGCTGAATGTACACTAGCTAAGGTACTGGCTGCAGTCGGGAAGGCCGGCGCGAATGTACATGCCCCAGAAACCTCGGATAACAATAGGGACGCAATGCAAATGCACCTCTCCCGGCCTCTGCAGGAAATACACACGCATTGCATCTGGCGCCTTTGTCCGTCTCCATATTTCGAGGCGCCTAGCCTGCTGACGGCATCAGGAGTATCTATTCGTTCTTGTATGCGCGAATTGGTGTTATTTCAACATGTCGTCACTACGTCGACCTCTCGGACTGAGAGACCATATCGGAAAGTCATGAAGCGGCTACTTGCCTGACAATCGGGGTTTCTTTGGGTTCGGTTCACGAGTCGACTATCTATCGGCATTTACACCGTTGCTGGTTCTGCCAGACAATAAGAAACAATGCTATACAAAGGTCGTCGCACTGCATTGCCCTCGCCCGCTCTCGTATCTGTCTACTCCCTGCGCATACGAAGTACAGTATGCTGTCCTAATCGTTTTAGGCATGGAACCTCACTGGTGTCTGATCCAAGCTGTGGTGATGCAAAACGGGAGAGACCGAAATCGCGGATAAGGGGTCTCGGGCAGCAAACGGCGCAACACATAAAGATGGAAGCCCCCTTTGTTTTCCCACTCCACCCATCTCAGTTTCCCTCGTTCAAAACCCCTGAGCTTGGTTCCACCGGATACAATCGTCCAGCTTGACCCCGCTGCCGCCGAAGCAGTCCAAGGCGCTGCCGATTGTGAGATCTACCTTGCCGTTGCTGAGCCTCTTGACCGTCTCCAGGTCCCCGAGGTTCCGTCCCCCGCCAGCGTAGGTTACGGGGATGGAAGTCCATTGCGCGAGCTTCTCAACGAGCCGCTCGTCGATGCCCTTTTGCAAGCCCTCGTTGTCGGCAGCGTGAATGAGAAACTCGGAACAGTAAGGTTCTAGTTTCTGGATGGATTCTGTATCCGTTGCCCCCCGACCCCGCCGCCATGTTGTCAGTTCCTTTCTTTTTACTTCTTTCCTCTCTCATCCCAGACTCGCTTTTACATTTTCATAAAGGGTGCTACTAACCTTGATTGATCTCCATGTCTGTAATGGTCTGCCATTTGTTCATGGCCACGAACCAGCTGTCCTCGCCTCGTCGCCGGCAGCTGAGGTCAATGACTAGCCGCTCCTTGTCGTTGCCCAGGGCACTCAACACGGCGGTTAGTCTCTCCTGACTAAACTTGCCGTCCGGGAAAAGAAAGGACGTGATGATGACCTATGGGGGACCGAATCAGTCATCCAAGAAAAGATGGAAAAAAGCAAAAGAAAAGAAAAAAAAAAAAAAGAAGAAGAAAAGAAAAAGTCCTAGTGTCTCGGCCTCGCGAAACCGCAAAACCCACCTTGTTTGCTCCGGCTTCGATCCATTCTTTTGCGTTCTTGTCGTTGATGCCACCACCCACTTGCAGCCCGTCCGGCCACGTTTGCAGGGCCTCCCGTGCCGCGTCCTCGTTGCCGGGGCCCAGCATGATGACATGAGCGCCCGTGAGGTCATTGTCCCTGTATAGCTTGGCGAAGTGGCCTGCCGAGTGGGACGAGACGAAGTTTGTCTTTAATGCCGTCGTGGCGCTGTCCAGAGTGCCGCCCACGATTTGCTTCACTTGCCCTGCGTGAAGGTCAATACAGGGGCGAAATCGAGTCATGGTAATGGTATGCAGAAGCGCAACCTGAGCTTATGAGATGAGTGGGTTGGTTGATAATATGTGACGAGATGGTTTGGCTTTCTGGCTTGGGTTTAACGATGAGGTGTGTGGATGAAGCCTGCGGGGGCGAACCCCGCTAGATGGGTTCAAACTGTTCTACGATTTGAGACCCAATACGAGGGCCAAATAACAATGGCAGATATACGTAGGCCGGCATTGTAGTAGGTAGCGCACAACGAGGCAATCAATGTTATTTTCTTTCCCTGTCGCTGCTGCTCAATTGAGGAGTCTAGTTGACAATACATACTGAATGAAGTGAGCTGAGTAAAGTGAGTAATAGACAAAAAAGAAGAGTGAGTGGCAAGTGGGACAAAGAAGAAAAAAGAAGGAAATAAAGGTACAAAAAGCAAAAATATAAGGATGTGCTCGCACCTGGGTTCGAACCAGGGACCCCTTGCGTGTGAGGCAATTATGCTTCCACTACACCATGCGAGCTGTTCCATGATGACTTGCATCAAAACGAGGCCTATGTAGCCGACGGGCTCTAACCCAGAACCAGACTTGTCAGGTACCTACTTCGTATTGTGGACATTCGCGTCTCCGCCGGGTGACCATCCATCTTCACCTGCGAGTTTTTCTTCAGGAGCAATGCAACTTGGACATCGTGTGGCCGGCCTCCCTTCACCGAAACCGAGGTACGTCGTAAGGTGTGAAGGTACCAACCAGTTAAGTAAGGTACCTTGCCTATGAGTACTTCGTACTACCTTGGCAAACGGCGAGCTTGGATTGCTTGTGTAATTCTGTGACGAGTCCCCGAAAAAACCGGGAAAACTCATGATCGAAGGCATTTGCAAAAATATATCTAGACAATATATGTCCGGGGTAGGATGGAGGTAAATATCGAGAGTTCGTTCTTACGGAACAGAAGAAGGCCTCAACCTTCATTGTCTACCGCTTGCCTTGGAATACCAAATTGTCTTCCAGTTATTGTACCTCGTGGTATTTCAACGGGGTTGACTTGTACCAGGGGAACAAAACCCATAGAGTACGTACCGTACCGTCCGTACCTTCTGTCTCAGGGCAATAATGGTGACGGCACCTTTTTGTCCTCGTCGCTTCGTTCTTGTTCCTCCCTTTTCCTTCCTTCACCCCTCCTTCTTCCTCTCTTCTCTCCTTTCCAGCCTTTCCCCCTCGTCCAGCTTCGTCGTTCGCCCTGTCCTCTCATCTATTAAGAACCCTCTCTCTTGCTTCACGAGATTCCTCCAAATCAAAAAACCAGGGGTATTCGCATATTTCTCCCATCTCGCACAGAAGCATCATGGCAATATCGACCTCCTCCTCATAGTTCCCATCTATCCTCCTCTTCACGTAGCTTGTCGAATCGAGCCCGATGGCTAGGTAGCTTGGCCGATCATCTGCCTTGGCCAGGACTTGCTCCGGTTCCAGGGATTCTCCTTCATCATCTGCCCTCCTCAGCCCAACAGTATATCCACCCGCTCTCGCCCGAAAGCCTCCCAAGCTCGCAGGAAGATGTGCCCGACGCCTCGCCGGAAACACACGCTGCCTACCCGCTCGACCCAGAGTACGTTAACAAAATCGACGAACCCGTCCGGGTCCGCGTTGGCCCGCAACTCCTTCATGTCGGCGCCCGGTCCAAAGACGTCGCTTTCTGCTGGGCCTCCGATGGCCCTCTCGGTTCCTTCGGATATGGCAACAAACTCGAGCCGTCCCTCTTCGCTCTCGTAATTGGCCCCCTGGAGGCCTAGCCAGGCGTCATGGCCCCGCAACGTCCCAATCCACTGTCCTGACCGGGGAGCCCAGATGCTTCCGATAGCCAGCGGGATTCCTCCGAAGCGAGGCCCACCTCCACCACCATCGCCGCCGGTCGGTCGCTCTGGGAACGGGGCGGCGAAATCAACCTCCAGGAAGGCCCTCGTCGTGTTAAACGACAGCAGTGTGCCTGGGTAGACCATCTCTCCGCTAATGGGCATCTCTACTGGGGGTGTGTCTGATATGAGCGGGATGGGATACCGGAAAGTCGCGTTCGGGTCGATGGTGTGCCGAAACGCTCCGCCGCCGCCTACCTTGCTCCACCCGGGAGGCAAACCCCCGTTATTGCTCCTGCGAGCGTGGCGTATAGCACGGTAACGCATGCCGTCGTTTCGTAGCGGCTCCGTCGTTGCCCGGTCAGTCAAATAGAACTGACACGTCGTTCGCAGCCGGAAACCGTTGACGTTACGGAACCGCCGTCGTGCGGAGAAGTTACCGTCTCGCGCTTCCTCGTCGTCTTCCCCGGTCCGACGTCCGCCAGGCTCGCCACCTTTCCCGTTGGATGAACCCGCCCCATCCTCGAGCACGTAGTCGGCCGCGGCGCGCCAGAAGGTCAGGTCGACGGGAACACCGTCGTAGTACCATCCCATCCAACTCCAGCTCGGGACGGGGTTCATGCCTCCCGAGTCGAGGCTGGGAGCGATTCGCCGGCGGCGGATCGTGGCTGCCGGACGCCATAGTAGGGCGGCGTCGAGAAACAGCACGGGCATCCCGAAGACGAAACCGCCCGCGAAGGTCTTATTCACGATGGTAGTGAACCCTCGAAAGGCAGCGGTCGTATCCTCGACGCGGGAGAGCCGGCGACCCGAAAAGTCCATGCAGATGCGCGCGTACTCGTCCAAATCGGGCCATGGCGCGTGCCGGAAGCCCAAGGGAGCCGGACGAGGACGGGCCGCGCACTTCTGATGCGTGTCGTTCCGGCCCTTCCGAGAGGGAGGCGCACTGGAGGAACCGCGGAGGCTCAGTACGCGCTGCAAGCCGGGCACCTTGGAAGCGGCACCGACTCCGGGGCCCCGAGGGCCGCCACCGTCGGCGGCATCAACATCGCCGGCGAGGTTCCAAGTCTGGCAGTGGCACTCCCAGGTCATGGTCTTGTCAAAGACGAAGAGGGCCCTTCGGGCGTAGAAGCCTTCCTGCATGGTCCAACATCGCTCGCGCCATCGGCTGCTGGTGACCATGTCCCGGTGACCTTGGCGGCCGGGGGACCCCAGCGCATCCTTGGGAACCGGCGGCGGCGCTCTGCCGCCCGGGCTGACGAGGGCGCTGAGCCCGGTGTTGGCATTCTCCCCGGCGGCAGCGACCACGGTGAGGTAGGCGTTGGCAAATACGTAGGCCATGTTGCTGATGTACGCGTCGCGCTCGGCCTCGTCGTCTTGGACGATGCAGAAGCGGTCGACCCAGAGGAGGCGGATGCCCAGTTTGCGGGCGAGCCAGATGGCGTCTTGGATGGCCTGGGGCATTTCGACATGGTCGAAGCCAGCCGTGAGCATGTCGACATTGTCCCGCCGGGCCTCCCGGTGTGCGTTGGGCGGCGCAGCCCACGGAAGAGACTGGCCCTCGTTGACGTAGGTCAGGGCCATGTAGCGATCGCCGGCGCGGGCGCGGATGAGACGGCGGTCGACGGAATCGATCAGCCAGATGGGATACCAGGTGAGGGGTTCACCAGCGCCTCCCGGAGGTGGAAGGCCGGAGCCGAGGTCCGAGTCGTCGCCATTGGGGCCGGCAACAGACGAAGCGGCAGCGCCGGATGATGAGCGGGGGATCCCGGTGCAATGGTCGCCGTGCTCGGTATTGCATGTGTCGATCCAATGGCGGACCTTAGCCAGCGGGTTG
This sequence comes from Sodiomyces alcalophilus JCM 7366, assembly GCF_042370955.1. NCBI lineage: Eukaryota > Fungi > Ascomycota > Sordariomycetes > Glomerellales > Plectosphaerellaceae > Sodiomyces > Sodiomyces alcalophilus. The sequence continues at coordinate 557,762 of NW_027263539.1, forward strand.
GCCTTGTCTTGCGACGGGCTGCCTACGGCGGATGAAGGGCGGCGGGAAGGTGTGCGGGAGTCACGGCGTTGGGAAGACGAGTTGGGGGGATACGGCGGCGGGGTACCGCGAAGGGCATCTTTGCGGACGTTCCAGGAGTTTCTGATGCGGTCGGTGAAGCTCTGACGTCTGGCGGAGAAGGCCGGAGGGCTGTCTCGGTCTCTATCTCGGTCTCGTTCTCGGTCCCTGTCGAGCCTGGAACCAGTAGGCCTGTAGCGAGGGTCGGCGTCGTCGCGCGGACGAACCCTGGAGCCACTGCCGTCCCGGTCGAGCCTGGGACTATGTAGTTCACTCCTGTTCCTGCGGCGGGCGGGCGGTGGGCTAGGGCTAAGACTCTCGCTGTCGCTGAACGAGGCGTCGTCCCTTTCATCTCGCCTGTAGCGGGCTTCTCTCGCCGCCATAACGGGTAGGTGTGTGGTGGGGGGTTGTTATAACTGGTGGTTGAGTGCCGGCAGGGTCGGGAAAGGTACGTACGCAAGGTCCCTGGAAGAGGAGACACAGGCGTGAGAAGAAAAGTGGGAAGGGAAGGAAAGTGAGAAGATCGAATCGACGGTGTGGCGCGTGGTGTGGTAGATGAAGCGGCTGGTGAAAAGCGAAGATGAGGGCCAAGTTCATGGTCTCATTTCACGGTGAGACGCGACGCGAATCATTTTGCCATGATGAAATTCTAGACGATTCGGAGGTTCGTGAGATGCAGTGTAAGGTGTATCACTTTGTTGGAAGAAGTTGTTTTCCTTTCGTTGGTTAGGTAGGTAGGAAGGTAGGTGAGTAGGTAGGTAGGATAACAGGCAGTTGAAAAAAGAATAATAAGCGCCGGAATGAGGTTGAGAAGTGTGGTTCCTGATGGCTTCCGAGTCTGGTGTACCGTACCGTGTACCGTGTACGTACCGAGCAATTAACGTAGGTAGGTACTGTGGTGTACTTCGGTCAACCCAGCCACCCCTTTTTCTACTTTTTCTCCGAACATTGAAATGCATGTCGGATGCATGGGGCTCGTCTGCCTCCTTTGTCACAAAGTATACTTCTACTTGGTATGTCCAGTACTATGCTATGTAGCTGCAAACGAGTACGAATAGGTATTAGTGACATTAACCACTGATACTCGCGGGTAGGACACGGCGACATGTATACCTAGTATCCGAATATCTTCTATTACAGTATACACAAAATACAGCCGTCCGTTTCCTATCCCATGCCTTCATCTTTGCTGCTCTTGTTCTAGGAAGACGCGGATGACGACCAGCTCGACGTCTCGTCTTTTTGTGCTCGCCAATACTCCCCTCCCCCCGCCAGTCAGCGGAATAGCATCATGGCCCATGGTATTTCCACCCAAGGGAAAAAAAGAAAAAGGAAAAGATAAAAAAAGAAAATGGGACAAGAGAAGGCAGGAAAAAAAAACACAATAGAAAAGGGCAAGGGAAAACATAGACCCGTCCCGTCCTCTCCGTTCCTAGTATCTGTCGTTGCTTCTCATCGCCCTTCTTTCCCTCCGCACCCTATCCATCCCCCCAAATACACCTCCGCCGATGAGCAGGAAGACAACATCACGGAAGAAGGAAAAAACAACAAGAAAAAAGAGGACGAGCAAGGCAGCAGAGCCAGCGTCAGGCAGATGGTCAAGATGCGAGACTCTTAAGCCCAGGATCGGCAAAAAAGACAAACAAACGGCTTCCTCCCCCCTCTCCCAAAACGCCTTGCCCACCAGAGACCATCTCCCATTGTGCGAATGCAACGCCGGCAGCGCCCTAATCTTTCACAACGAATGAATCAACACCATCCCCTACATATCCTTTCTTTTTTCCCTCATCATTCATCGTCGCTTGCCGCTGCCGCTCCATTGCTCTCTCCGTTTGCCGCTGCCTCCTTGGAAGCTGCCGCCGCGCTGTTGGACGAGATGAGCTTGATACGCGTCGGTCCGCTGGCCGTAGTCTGAGGCGTGGCGGATCCTGTGCTGGGCGCGACCGATCCGTCCTTGGCAGCCGAGTCTGGCTCCAGCTCACGCAGCTCCGGGTGTTTCTCGAGTTCCTTTTCGAATTCGGCGAGGAAGAAGGCCTGCCACATACTTGTTAGTCTGGTCTGAAGACGTCCAGAGACGGGAGAAAGGAAAACTCACATGCAACGTCTTGGAATCCTGGTAAAGGAGCGACGCCTCTTCGTTGTACGTCTGGCAATTGCTAAACATCAGGTCCACGTCCCGTCGGAGGTCCCCGAGGCAATTGTATTTCTCCTTCTTGATCTTGCCGTCGATTTGCTTCATCGAAATGGGCGACTGGATGATCATGTAGTAGTCCGGGAACTCGCGCTTCGGCGGCAGTACCATAAACGGCCCGATGATGATGCGCTTGCCCGAGTCCGACTCGTCGTCCTCCTCGGGTGGGCCCGGGTCCGGGTCGTCCACCTCGAGCGTCATCAGGCCCTCGTACAGAGACCGGAGGCTCGCCTGGAGCGTCGCCCTGGTGCGTTGCCCCAGCGCCTTGCTGCCGCCCGCCGCGACCGCCTTGGGCCGTCCCAGCGGTCCGCGCCGCTTCTTGGCCGGCGGCTCGTCGTCGCCGTCCTCCGCCTTGCGCTTCTCCTGGTTCTTGCTGCCTGGCTTCCGCCCACGCTTCTTAGGCTGCGGCGGTGGCGTTTCCGCCTCCTCCGTGCTGCCGCGGCTCGCAGACGGCGAGTTATCATTCGACCCGCTGTTGTTCGCCAGCCTCTTGAGCCGGTTGGCCTCGCGCCTTTCCTTGCGCGCCTGCTTCCGCGCCGCCGCCGCCTCGGGCGAGTCTTCGTCGTCGTCCACCGCCATGAGCCACTGCTCTTCCGTGAGGCCGTCGTCGTACCGGACCTTGGTCCTCTCGCGCGCCCCGCGTCCGAGCACGAGCTCTTCCTGCTCCTCCACCGGGTTGCCGTCAGTGAGGTAAATATCCGGAAGCTCGTCTTCCGTCATGAGCCGTGATTTGCCCTTCTTCCCCCCGTGGTCGCCGTATATCGGGTCTTTCCTCCGCTCTTCGTCCATCTTCTGGAAGAGCGCGAGCTCCTCGTCGTTTCGCGCCAGCACCAGGTTCAGCTCCTCGTCGTCCATTTCGTCTTGCTCGCCCGTCTCCGCGAGGTCGGCCGACTCGAGCAGCGTCCGAAGCATAGCATCACGGTCCGTCTCGGTCGATTTGTTATCAAACCGACCAGCCTGAATAATCTTGCCGTCCATGTCGAGCTTGAACCGAGCCCGTTCCAGAATCTTCTCCTCCACCGAGTTGGAGCTGATCAGTCGGAGAATCCGCACCTCGTTCTTTTGCCCGATACGATGCGCACGGTCCTGCGCCTGCAGATCCTGATGCGGGTTCCAGTCCGAGTCGTAAATGATCACCGTGTCTGCCGTCTGCAGGTTGAGACCGAGACCGCCGGCACGCGTCGACAACAGGAACATGAAGTACGGGGAGTCGGGCGCGTTGAAGTCCCGCAGCAGGTCGGATCGCTCATCCGACTTGGTCGTACCGTCCAGCCGCAGGTATTGGAAGTTCCGGTAGCGCAGGTAGTCCTCCATGATATCCATAATCGCCGTCATCTGGAAAAACATGAGCACACGGTGACCCGACGCCTTGTACTTGGGCAGAATCCGATCCAGAAGCTCGAACTTGCCGGCCGTGCGCCAGAGTTTGTCGTCGCTGATGCTCAGGGGATTGAGCACGTTCTCCACCTCGTCGAAGACGAACGGGTGGTTGCAGAGCTTGCGCAGCTGCATGATCATGTTGCTGAGGCCGCGCGCCCCCGTCTTGCCGCCCTGGCCGTCCGACACCACAATCTTATTATGCGTCACCATCTGCTTGTACAGCCTGGCCTGCAGCGCCGAGAACTTGCACTTGACCACCTTCTCCGTCTTGTCGGGGAGGTCCTTCTCGACGTCCTTCTTCAGACGACGGAGCAGGAACGGCCGGAGGACCTTGTGGAGACGTCGAATGACGAGAATCTGCTCTTCTTCCGTGAGGTCAATCTTGTCTTGACCGCCCGTGTTGGCAAAGGGGGTATTGAACCACTCGTCGAACGTCTTGGCCGACTTGAAGATGTTGGGGAGGACAAAGTTCAGCATGGCCCATAGCTCCGACAGGTTGTTCTGTAGCGGGGTACCCGTGAGAATCAGGCGGAACCGGGTGTTGTAGTATTGCTGAATCGTCGATGTCAGCTTGGAGTTTTGGTTCTTCATGCGGTGACCCTCGTCGATGATCATGTGGAACCACTTGATCTTGCTGAGGACCGGCCTATCCTTGATGATGTACTCGTACGTCGTGAGCAGCACCTGGAAGCGGCCTTGGCGAATCTTCTCCTGCTGCTGCTTCCGGGCGTTGGGCGGACCCTTGTAGACCACCTTGGTGACGGATGGCGCCCACTTTTCAAACTCGAGGTTCCAGTTCGTCAGCGTGCTGAGCGGCACGATGACGAGGTAGGGGCCGTCCTGGCGCTTGCGCTCGATGAGATAGGTGATCAGACTGATGGTCTGGATGGTCTTGCCGAGACCCATCTCGTCGGCCAGGATGCCGTTGAGGTTGTTGTTGTAAAGCGACAACATCCACTGGAGACCCTTGATCTGGTATTCCTTGAGCGTGCCACCAACGAGCATGTTCGCTTGCCCGGTGACCTCCTCCTTGATGCGATGAGCAACGGCGTAGTAGTCGATCTTCTTTGCCGACTCCTCGTCGTCGCTATCCATCTCCAGCTCGCTCTCCTCTTCGGGGGGCAGATCCCCGTCGCCGTAATGCTCGGCAGCGCGTCGTTGTTGCGACTTGACCGAGGCAGCCAGCTGGTGCAGGAAGCCATCGGTCTGCCTGAGAAGGTGGGTGATACGGGTATCCTTTGCCTGGTCGAGTAGCTTGAGATAGGCCTCTTCGTCGTTGGCCTTGAGGGCTTGCAGACGCTGCTTGGCGGTCCGCTCGATCCTCTTCTGCTCTTCCTTTTCAATGTTGAAATGCTGGGCGTACATGAGGCGGCTGAGCTTGAGCGACTTGTTACGTTGGCCCACGGTGCCCTGTGCCATCATGTCACCCCTGCGCTGGGTAACGGCGTGCAAAAAGTCGCTGTGCCGCTTCCTGTCGCGGATCTCGCGCGCATCACGTTGCTGCTTCTCCAGCTTCTCGGTGATTCTCGCCTCGCGGACAGTCATCTTCTTCGCCCGACGGAACGTGCTACGATTTGTCGTCGACGCAAGGTTGTCGAATTGGATCATCTGCTTTGCAAGCTTCTCGCGGAGGAGGCATTGTTTCTGGTACAGTCCAAGAGCCTTGAACTCGATGATGCTCTTGAGTTTTGCCGAGTCGTCGATTTCGAGGGTGGGTTTTGTTGCATCCCAGTGCGCTATGTTGGCTGGTAGCTTTCTCAACTGGTCGTACCGTTCGCTCATTCTGTTTTTTATGCTCAACTCCCTCTCTCGCCGCATCCGCTCGAAATCAACGCCAACGGGAAGAATGCCTGGGATGAGCAGACGGTTCGCGCCCTTCATGTGTTGGACATAATTGATGGAGGGCTTGACCCCTCTCGGGTCGCCATATGGGGATTTGACGGAGCGGAAAACCGGATAGGGTTTTGAGGTGGAGGTATCAGCTTCCGAAGCGGACGGTGCCCGGTCGGCATCAGTCTTATCAGAAGCCGTACCCGGCTGGTCCGCAGTCGTCGAAGCCGCAGCGACGGCCGCGGCCTCGGCGGCGAGGGCCTTTCTCCTTTCGCGCTGGGCGAAAATGGCCTGTTGTATTTGGATGGGGACGCCGGCATTCCGGCCCAGCAACTTGAAAGCCTGGATCTGCTGCCTCAGGAGTGACAATTGTTGCGGGGTGAATTGATTAGTGCTGGGACCAGCCGTGGATGGGGAGCTGGCAGTGGGCGCATTGCCGGCATTGTTGTTGGCGGGCACGGCAGCAGAGCCGAAATTAGTTGATGAGCTTGGTTGAGTTGTCTGGAGGGTGGGTTGCGGGGTGCCATTGATAACACCGTTGGGTCCTCTGGGTAGTGCTTGTCCTTGGCCATGCTGGCCCTGTTGACCTTGCTGTTGCTGCAGCAATTGTTGTTGCTGTTGCTGCTGAGCATGAAGCCATGCTTGTTGTTTCTGGCGCAGAGTGGACTGTTGTTGTATGTTCATGAGAAACTGCGAGACCTTTATATAGTCGGGGTCGGTGTTGGGGACGCCACGCTCCTTCATCTGTCTCAATTTCTACATCACCGAGTCAGTAACAAGCCAAGGGACGACAAGCGGAGTGATGGCAGATAGAACTGCGACGAGGAAAATGCGCTCACGCCATGAAAACAGGGGTGGGGAGGGGAGGATGTGAAGACTAACCATGAGCATCTCCTGCACCTGCTGTTGCGTGGGACCAGCAGACATGACCCCGGCGCCAGGGTGCTGCTGGACGGCAGGAGGAGCCTGGACGGAAGCCATGTTGACACGGTTTTTCGTAATACTAATGGACCAAACAAAGTAGGGCCAAAAGGGGTTATATCAACTATTGTCGGTGCATCTCAGGACGGTAAGGTATATATCACGTGTGGGCGTGGAAGACCGAATCGATTATGGGCGTTGGAGTACCCGGGTGTTTGGCGATGAGGGAGCGGTCGAAAACGATGGAGGGTGTTGTTGGAAATTAGGGCGCGTCTCGAGGCGATGGAAATCCACCAAGGGGACAAGCCAAGTCGGGGACGGACGTTGTTATGTCGCAAGGGCAGAGCGGCGTCGTGGCGTCGGTCCCCGGGGAAATATCGTGGGGCGGACCGGGAAAGACACGTCGTTCTGTCGCCGGTGGCGGGTGGCGGGCGGATGAAGTTGAGGCGCGCGCAGATGTTGCGATGGTCCTCCCTCGGGGCGCGGGCGGGGAGAATGTCCAGGAGCTGGAAAGGGCAAAAGAAAATAATAAAAAAGGGGAAAATTGGTGTCGAGAATTGGCTGCAGGTCGCGTCGTGCGGGTGGGGATTGCGGACTGCGCGAGGGAATCGCGTGGAAAGTGTTTAGGGACGGTTTTTTTCGATGGGTGCCGATGGCGTACGGGGATTTCTTACGATTTTCGATGCGCGCGGTCGCCAGTTTGATGATGGGAGAGGTGAAGGCCACAACGGACAAGATTCAGTGTGATGGTTGGTGCGGTGCTACGAAACGCGATCCACTGTAAATTTCAGCACGAAATGGGCTGACTAAGACGGCGGTGGTGGTGCCTTCCCAGTTGGCTCTCCGAGGTGATAAGCCTGAGGCAAAAGTAAATGTGGGTCATCGAAGCCCTCATTGGCGAGGGCTGAGAGGGCCAACCTGAATGCGAATGTTATTGGCTGGTGAGAAGCAAGACCCGCATCCGGTTTACTCCACGCCACCACCTTGAAGGTACATTGGTACAAGCCTCCTTCCTTTCCGGATTGAACTGCCACGGAAGCGCTTTTTGAGGCCTCTGTATTCCGTCACGTGCTATCTTTATGACCCGTGCATATCCGCCGTGCCTCCCTGAGATAAGATACTATGCTTAGTAACTTGCGATTACTAAACTTATCCCTGTGACTCTCGGCATTCTGACCACTATCTATACCACGTACGCTTTTCTTTTCGTTGCATTTCTGAATTACTCCTTTCCCTTGCTTGCGCCGTCTGTGTCGCTATCCCTTTACTCAATCAAAGATGCCGTAAAAACCTCGTCGCGGTCGACGTATTGTCGCCGCCTGGTCGATTCGACCGCAGGAAAGCCGTCCCAACCCAGCCCACCGGCCTACGTTATTTGAAGTCCAACCGGTATAGAAGCCGATACCTTCCATTCCTGCGATCATCTCGAAGGCGGCTTTCCTTCAAAAGTCGACTGACGAGTTCCACACCGAGCACCGGTAGTTACTGAACGAAGAGCCAGTACTACTCGCTGGCTTCTACTGCCTCCCCGACCTGCGAGATCTACCGGATTCAAGCGACCGGTCAGCCAGGTACAACAAAAGGGAGAGGCTGGTAGGATTGACGAGGAGAGCAAGGCCGAGCTGTGGGTTCGACGAGCTATAGAGCCGTGTGGATGGCCCGCTACTATCGAGGATCGGAGTCGATTGCTACAACGAATCCTAGTGGAAAATGGGCAGCTTTCGGAAGAGGGAAGCTTTCCTCTTCTTTCAAGGACTTTAATTTCGAGCAACGGAGGCCATAAAGTCAGAGGCCCGTCCGACTACAGCTCAGATGCCCTATTAAGCCCAAGACGATTGCCCTTCGCTTTGCACCAGCCTCGTAGAATATATATGTACATGTACCTGATTGTCGATGCTATCCAGAGCGATCAACAGGCGTCGCTCTACAACATTCGCCCAGACTGAAAACATTCACTCCTCCGTATGCACGTAACCTTACAAGCCTTCATTATCACCTCCTGACCCTCTTCTTATCCGGCCCCTCCTCCTCGTCATCGCTCAGCTCCGCGTACTGCGTCACCGGCTGCGTGTCTTTCCATGCCTGCGTGAACATGGGGTCCTTCTTCGCGGCGTCGGCGTATTTCAGCAGCGCCTCCCTCGGATCCTCGTGCAGCATATGCGCCAGCGGAATGTTTTCCGCAACGTGCTTCTCGTCCGGCTGGGTCCTCATGAACGGCGTCTGCTGCATGACCTCGGGTCTCCTGGGGTCCCTCGACCTCCCGGATGCCGTCACGCCGCCTCGCCGGCCACCCATGCTCCCGGGCGTCACGATGGAGTCGCCGGAAATGCCAATCGACTGGTCCATGGTCAGCGAGGGGTTGTCGTCAATGTGTCGTTTCTTGGGCGCCTTGGACATGACGTCCACGGCGCCGCGGCTCGACATGGTCGGGTTGTAGAGGACGTGGGTCTCGCCGTTGGCAGACCCCGTTACGATCTGGTTGATCTTGGGATGCCAGTCGACTGTAATGACCGGGGCGCCCGGGGTGACGGGGGTGACGAGCTCGGGCTGCAGGTTCCCCGGGTTCAGGATGTGCAGGTCGCCCGTTGCCGAGCCCGTCAGGATGCTGGTCGAGTTGGGTGCGTATTTGATGTTCGACATGGAGTAGTGGGCCGACGTCGATTGGTGCTGTACCGTGACAAGCGGCGTCTTGAATTTGCGCGTATCCCAGAGCTTGATCGTGTCGTCGCCGCCCCGCGTGACAACCATCCTGCCGTCCGAGGAGATGTCGATGCCGCTCGTCCAAGTGTCGGGTTTGTGCGCGTCGCGGATTTCGGCCGAGGGACGCGAGAAGGGGCCGTTTCCGCTGTACATGACCAGCGAGCCGTCCAGAGCTGCGGCGACAAGCACGTTGTTGCCGCCCTGCGTCGGCGACCCCCAGGCGACACAGGTCATGCGCGTCCTGCCGGCCGATCCCGGCGCCCTCGACTTGAAGACGATAACCTCCTTCTGACGGCGCTTATTATTGATGTCCCAAATCCTCAGCGTGCTGTCCGTGCCCGCGGTCACGCATAGGTTCCTGTCGGTCGGGTGCCACGTTCCCGAGGAAATGGCCGAGATGTGACCTTTGGTGTTGTTCATGTCTCGTAGGTACATATCTCCCTTGACAAACTCGGTCACAACGTCGCCGTCTCGAGACATAATCTTGGCCTGCGGATGCGACGAGATGCAGAGAAATAGGCTGCCGGAGAGCGGGCTGAATTCGATTCTGTGGATGGGGTGCGATTCGCTCTGTACCGAGGATTTCCTACTCTCAAATGGGTCGACGGAGCGGAAGGCGCGCAATGTCGTGGGCGTCATGGCGGCGAAGTCGTGCAGGTTGATCTTGCCGTCGACCGACGCCGATGCCAGACGACCGCCGGCCGGGTCCAGGGTGATTGTTGTGACGGCGCGTTCGTGGGTCTTGAGGACCAGCTCGTGGGAGACGGGAAACTCGTCGTCGTCGTCTGAATCGTCATCTGAATCGGAATCGTCGCTGCTTCCATCGCTCTTTTCCGAGTCTTCTTTTTTCTGGCCCTTGAGTCGATCCGCCGACGGGCCAGAAGCTACGGCATCCTCCCCTGCGCTGGAAGCCCTGTTCGTGGCACTTCGTTTGGTTCTATCGATCTGCGCGGCGATGTTGGTTTCGGCGGACTTTTTCCCAAATGATGCCGGCAGGAAAGCGCGCATGGGGTCGTCTTCCGCCAGGTCGGGTCCTTCGATCACGATATCTTCGTCGTCGGTCATTGTGTCGGTGTATTCTTAGATAGAAGAGAACAAACTCGCCGATGAAGGTGGAACGGAGTCGAGATTTCTCAATGGTTCGTTGGAGGCGGGAGTCTGTTGAGATGATGGGCTGTGGTGGTACGAATACTTTGTACGTTGCAGGTAATTACTGACAAAGTGATGTCAGCGCCGCACAGGCCACCCGAGCTTTCGGTGTCTAATTGTCCGAAGACAAGGTGCCTATGTACATGTACATGCAGGTACAACGAAGTACAAAACCTCCAACCCTCTAGCAGAGCAGCTCATCGAGGGCTTCATTCTTATTGGATTTACCGAGTTGATTGACAGTTAGAAATAGTGTGTAGTATGTTTCAGATATTATCCTACGTTCCTAAGGTATATGAACTCAAAGCGATATACACTATCCGTGATGTCGTATCTGTCGACTTGGACACCCCTCCGTGATATGACAAAGGCCGAGACCGATGCTGTCGGTGAATATGTGTTGTCCTTGAGAGACTCTCCTGCGACTCTAGAGCGCATGTTGATAGCCCATTGCTGTCCAGGTAAGCACCAAAAAACACGCTTGGCTGTGATATCCCAAGCTCGACTCCACACGTGTAAACGACATGGGTCTGGATCCAACAGACGGTTTACCTCGTCTCTTTCCCTAGGCTTCCTTCGTCAAGCGGCCGCTGCAGGCGGCTCGGCGGCGGAAGTAAGAGAAGCCGCCCCGTTCTGCAACCGCATCTTCTCCTCCTCCCTCATCTTCTGCTGAATCCTGATGCGTTCCGGCACTCTCATCTCTCTTGGTCCGGTGATCTTCCAGCCGGGCAGCGACTCCTTCCCCAGGGCGCGGAGCGTGGCCCGCTCGACAAGACTATAATCGCCGTCGGGCCGGTCGAAGCACTGGGGTTCGCGGAAGAACACGGGCGGGTTGGTGATGATGCGGAGCTGGCGCAGCGAGTTGCGCGACGCCGAGTGTAGCATGAGCGGGTGGAGCAGGAAGACGTCGCCGACCTTGCCGTGGGCCTCGACAAAGTTGTCGCAGGTCCTGACTGTGTCGTGGAACCAGTCCAGGTTCTTCTCGGCCTCAAAGTCCGGGTGTCCGCGCGGTACCATGCGCGGCGACACGCCCTCCGGGTGGTCGTGCAGGTAGCGCGCGACTTTGGGGATCCCCTCCGGGCAGATCATGGTGCCGCCGCCGCCCGGGCTAATGTCCGAGAAGAGAGGGATGACCAGCAGGGCTTGCTCGGCCGAGTCGAGGTAGTGCACGAAGAAGTCGCCGTCGACGTGCCAGTTGTCCAGGTCGTGGGGATGCACGTCCTTGCCCTCGTACTCGTCGCTGCCGAGGTTGACGATGAGAGAGTCCCGCCACTCGCGGGAGCTGTCCAGCTGGCGACCGGCGCAGAGCTCGTTGATGGCGGACCACGCCTTGGGGGCGAAGACGGAGGCGTCAAAGCTACGGTGGCAGGGCATGTTGGTCCGCGTTTTCCAGGTGGACTTGTCGTTGGGGTCCATTCCCAGACGCGTCCAGACGTCCCGGTTGACCCAGTCGGCTTGTTCTCGTGTGAAGCAATCTGTTAGGCGAATCCAACCGTGTGCGATGAAGTGCTCCTTTTCTTCCTCGGTAAGAGGTCTCGCAGCTAGCCGCGCCTCGTTTGAGGTTGGGGCTTCGACCCATACACTCTCCTCCAAGGGAGCAACCATCTCGAGTTTCGACGTATGGTAAAGAGAGGAGGAGTCCTTGATTGTTTGAAGCGCTTCAAGGAAATGACAACACTTTGGAGAGGCTGGGACAAAGGGAGTATGTGCAAAGGTGATGTTGCAGTCTTGGTGTAAGTGACGCAGTGAGGGGAAAGGGGGGTATCTCATATATCCTAAATACAGTGATAGGCCAGGAGAAGGGCGCATAACTCGTCCACTTGCCGGCCGTACTTCCACTTGTCACGAGGTCATGAGACACAGTTCGCCTATATATTAATAATGCATACCTCTAGGTGGGACTGGCAGGATATTCACAGTCGGAGACTTGTTCACGGTAGCTAATAGTAAGCTCGTATCCGCGCTGTAGTATGACCGCGAGGAGCAGCGGCATGAGATGCCGGCCGAGATTGCGGAGAAGACGCAGGGGACGAGGGGAAAACGCGGAGAAGCCATGCGCTAGGAGAGCGGACCAGATAACAAGTTGGGTTAGTATGCCGGGTAAATTCGACATCCAACGACCGACCTCCTGCATCACAAGTCAAGTGACCTGACCTCTTGTTCGCAGGCTTCCTAGTCTCCGAAAGTCGGAAAGTTGCGACGGCCAGTGGATAGCAGGTGGTCAAGAGGTTCGCATGATGAATCCTGGGGAAGGTGACCGTGTTTGTCGCATCATAGACTGCTCAGTTTAGAAGAAGACCAAGAAGATGGGGAAAGCGATTTGAAATACCTCGACGGAGGGTTTTCCTCCGACGGTAGGGATCGACGCTTGACCGAGAACCTTACCGAAAGTACTGTCGGTAAGTCGGTGAGGCAGTCAGTGACTAAGCATAGTGAAAAGTAGGTAAGTAACGCGCACAGGTAGCTAAGAAACTACCTACTCGTCATTAATGCTGAGGTACCCACCTACTATACGTGCTCAGTACATAATTACTCAGTACCTTAATTCGTACTCCATAAGCTCGGATTGAATCTTCACCCAGTGTCGCAACTCCCACCCAACCGTTCCCAATACAGCTATCATTCTCAATATGCCACCAGCCGCGCAAAAGATAGACGAGGAAGACGAGGAGTACGAGTCGTCTCAAGATTCCGACTTCAACCCCGAAGCGAACAACGCGACCAACCCCGTCTCCGACAACGATTCCGATTCCGACTCAAGCGACGGCCAGGACTCAGCGTCCCCAAACAAGAGAAAACGCCCGTCAGAAGTCGACCAAATTGAAGATGCCGGCTTCGAAAACTCTGGCGACGAAGCCGTCATCAGAAAGGCGATCAAAAAGAAGAAGAGGAAGCACAAGAGCAGAACTCGGGATGAAAACGGGGCGCAACTAGGGGAGGCTGATGATGACGAGGGCGGCGAAGGGGGTCTAGTAAAGACGAGAAGCATGAGAGCCCAAGAGTGAGCCGTTCTGTTTTCAACGATCCAAAGAAAGGGTCCTGACAGCACAGCAGAAAGGAAGAAAGGAAAACCGCAGCCATCACCGGCCCCGTCACCATCGACGTAGACGCCCTCTGGGCCCAGATGATCGCCGGCACCACACCAACCGCATCATCACCACCAGACCAAACACCGACCGGTCGCCAACAAGACGGCGATAAAGTCGACGCAGACACGGCCGACCCACAATCTGCCACACGCCCGCCTCCCGAGAACGACGCCGACCCTCCCTCCATGATCCGAATCAAGCGAACCTACAACTTTGCCGGCAAAGTACACACGGAAGAAAAGCTCGTCGCGCGCGACTCGGCCGAAGCCAAGCTCTACCTCGCATCCCAAAAGGACGCCGCCGAAAGCGCCCAAGACGACACGGCCCCGCCGCAGCGCACCCTGAAGAAAGCCTTCCGCTCCGCCTTCGAACCCGTCCTGGAACTGTCCGCCTCCGCCGGCCGCGCGGACCTCAACCTGGGCGTCAGCGTGCGGATCAAGGCGCGCGAGGACGCCGTGCGCGCCAAGAAACTCAACACGGTGGAGAAGAGCCGCATGGACTGGGCCGGCTACGTGGACCGCGAGGGGCTCAAGGACGAGCTCGAGCTCGCGGGCCGGTCCAAGGAGTCGTATGCCGAGCGCCAGGATTTCCTGTCGCGGAGCGAGGCGAGGCGGGAGGAGGGGGCCTGGAAGGCGAGGGTGGCTGGAAGGATGTGAGCGAGGGACGCATGCGAACTGCGCCTGCTGTGCTTCCCTCTTGACTGTGTTGTAATATTATATTGGTACAGGCGAATGCTTCTGGGATTGGGATGACGATTATAGCGACTAGGCATGGATAGACAGGAATGATACCCCGAACGAAACTGTTTTCACCAAGACAATACCAAAGAATGCGTAAAAACATAGCAATCAAAGGGCAACACGAGACCGACGACATCGGCTCGGAGACTGCTCTCAAGTAGTGTCTTTATAAGGACCCAAAGACCTGATAAATTCACTTAGCTGTCCGGGAATGACCGCTTCACATCTACCGAGCAATGTGAATGCTAGAAAAAGAAATCCTGGCTCCCAAGCTAACCCGACCATCTTCGTGTAATCCAGTGGCATCGCGAGCCATTTGTCTTGTCAAAAAAACCATATACGCGCGGCGCGGTCCCCAACGGCCGGAGGATTAGGTGTCCTTGGTGATACAAAAGAAGGAAAAGAAAGGAAACAAAAAACAAAAAACACCCTCCTCTATACCCGTCTGTCTATTGGCTAGGCTGCAAAAGCCCCTGAATGTGCTCTATATCGGAAATGGTCTCGTTGAACACCTTCTTCACCGACCCGAGCACCTTCATCCGGTTCCACTCGCCCCGCGTCTTCCAGATTTCGTCCATCAGCTCCCGGTTGATCTGCTCCAGCTGCTCGATTGTGCACCCCGACGTGCGCTCCGTCAGGTCGTCGAGGAAGTTCTCAACCTGGCCCTCGTGGATCACCGGCTGCTGCGACGGCGACGAACCCGAGTTTCCGGGGTTCCTGACGTGCTCATTGCTCGGCGAGTCGTGGAGGCTGCTGGATGGCCGCGGGAACTGGAACGATCCCGGCCCGTCTCCCGGGTGGGCAAAGCCTCCTCGCGCGAGGCCGTCGGCCTGGGAATGCGCCCACGAATCGTCGCCCCCTGGGTTCGACTGCACACCGGCGGGCTGCTGCGTGTCGAGCAGTTGCGAAAAGTCGCTCTGCGTGTTCTGATCCGCAGGGAACCCGTTGGTCAACTGCGTGCTCCATTTGCTCGAAGATCGGTCGGACGGGTCCGTCGTCTTGGTCGTCGACGCGTCGTTTACGAGGGCCGAAGGCGAAACACCCGGCGGCACAGTCGTGACGGCCGACTTTTGGGACAGCTGTGTCGTGCCGGCGGCTGCGCCCGTTGATGCATCTGCAGACGCGAGCCCCTCCGCGCGTCCCTCGGACTGTGGCTTCGTCGGGGTGTGCTCGACAGCCGGCGCGGCGGCCGCCTGTGTATCATCTTCGTCGACACCACCCATGCGCACATCGCTCTGTACGGGTGGCTGGGCCGTCCCATTGCTGAGCCCACGTGAAGCCAGACGCCCACGAATACCATTGGACGGGGGACTCATAGGTTGGAAGCGGGTGCTGGTATGACGGGTTCCGGGAATCGGCTCGCCCAGAGTGACTGGACCCTGAGAGTCGCTGTCGTTAGCAACGGCCGCCGTGTCAGACTGAACGAGGTTGACCATGGACTGCATGGCCTTGCGTTTCCGCTCCTTCTCCGCCGCTACCATGGCACGCTGCAGCTGCCTGGCCCGGAGCCCTTCCCAGTCAATGTTGCCGTTGGCTTGGATCGCCGCCACGTCAACCTCGACGTTGCTGACAAGCTCATTTGCCTTGAGCGTCCTTTCCTTATCGCCCACCTTTTTGGCATCCTTGGCGAGCGTCTTAATATCGAACAGGAAATCCTCGGGATGTGCATAGAACCCATTAGAGAGCCGCTCCTCGATCGTGGTGGTCTCGAGGTTGTAGAACGTCTTGCCCGTCTCTGTTTCCCGCAGGACGTCGTTCCCGTACTTGTCCTTGACAATCTCAAATGGCCGCTCTTCGGCCCCGGGAACGTCCGGGCGGATGTAGTTGGGGTCAGACTCGAGGAAGAGGTATTCCAGCTGATGCGTGGGGATGACTGGCTGCCGGAACTTCCTGTACTTCCTGTTGATCTGGTCCATGATCGGCTGAAGCTGTACTTTCAGAATATTGAGAAGCTGGCGGTCTCTCTTGTACATGGCCTTCTCTTCCTCCTTTGAAGGGGCCCTCGGCGGCGGGGGCGGAGCAAGGGGCAGCTTCTCCAGCACTCGCTTCTTCCTCTGGGCCGGGTCGGGGAAGTCGGTCGGACTCTTGCGAATGTACTCCAAGACAGATTTGAAGTACTCCCTGCGATTCTCCTGTCCAGACAGTCAGTGTTTGCCTTTTCTTCTTCTCGGGCCTGAGCAAGGAAGCCAGTCAAACGTACAGCTTTCGGCCGAGCAATCTCCAGCCTATTCTTACTGGAATAGGCGAATATGTCCTTCCACAGCACAGGGTCAAGATTGTCTCCATTCTCATACTCGGCCGTGGCGAGTACCAAGATGGGATCGGTGGGAGGTATAGACTTCAGCAGCGCTTTGAATGTTACATAGCCGACGGTATCTCCTAGTGTCGTGTACCACGAGTCGATATTGGGGATATAGATGACACTCGGCTTGTGCCTCTTGACCTCGGTGAAAAGGCTGACAATCACTTGTTCCACGGGCTGCCAACTCGTCAGTACCAACATCGTCAAGTAGCAAGGGGGGAAAACCATTCGTTGACTTACCCGTCCGTCAGCGAGCAGGTTGGGCAGACCAAAGTTCTGGACCCGGACTCCTTCAAAGTAGTGCAGCAAGGCGGACGACAGGTACGCTTGGCCCATGCCGACCAGCCCGGAGATGAGAAATCTGGGTCGGAAAACGCGAGACCTCTCAAACTCCTGATGCATCTGCTCGCGTCCAAAGCCATGGTCGTCGTCGTCGAACTGTTCGAACATGGCTTCCTCCAGAGGCGTCAGGTTCTTCTTGCGCGGCAGAATCTCGTTGAGGATCTCCTTGACCGTGTTAAACTGATCACGCAGCAGAGGTTCAATCGACTTGGGAAGGGACGCAGCGCCCGAGCCCGCCGACCTCTCCGAGGACGGGACCATCTTCTTGATCGACGTCATGAAATCTGCCGCGTGGACATTGATCTTTGTAGGGTCCACGACCAGCTTATCCGTCGCGCCGTAGATCTGGGGATACGTTCTCTGGATGGCGTTGAGGGCCGCTTCGGTGCAGAGTGCGCGGAGATCGGCGCCGCCATATCCCTTGGTGCTCTCGGCGAGAGAATGCTTGAAGTTATCCGAGAGACCCCAGTCCTTTGTGTGAATGTCGATGATGCAACGGCGACCGTCCAAGTCGGGTAGGGGAAAGTAAAACTCCCTGTCGAAGCGGCCGGGGCGCCTGAGCGCAGGATCAATGTTGTCCGGACGGTTCGTCGCGCCAATGACAATGACTTGGCCGCGGCCATCCATACCATCCATCAAGGCTAACAGGGTCGAAACGATGGACGCGTGAATCTGCTCCTGTTTACTCGAGCGCACCGGAGCGAGACCATCAATCTCGTCGAAGAAGATGATGCTCGGCTGGGTTCGTCTGGCTTCTTCGAAAAGCAGCCGGAGCTGCTTCTCGGCCTCGCCCACCCATTTGCTGAGCGCGTCGGCTCCTTTGCGCATGTAGAACGTGATCTTCCGACCGCCAATACCGACAGAATTGGCGAGCGCTCGCGCCAGGAGAGTTTTACCAGTTCCCGGCGGACCATGGAACTAAGCCGTCGTTAGCAAGTGACCGTGCCGTGGGGAAAGGGGGAACTGGCGACAAGGAGGGGACTTACCAAGACGCCCCGAGGCGGGGTGACGTGAAATCTCTGGAAGAGTTCGGGATATAGCAGAGGCAGCTGCACCATCTCCTTGAGCTGGTCGATATGACCCTCCAAGCCACCGACTTGGCTAAAGTCCACGTTCAGATCCACCCCCAGCGGGTCTGCATCGGCCAAGGCCTTCTGGTTCTTTACCTTTCCGACGTTGGGCGCCGCGCCAATGCCGGTATCCCCGTACGTCTGCGTCAGGCCCGGAAGCAGTGCTCCTGGGCCACCCGAGGTCGGGGTCATGCCCACATTACCGGCCATTCCCGATCTGTGGCCCATTTCATCATCGCTGCTATCCGAGTCCACGCCGCCGGTGGCTCCCGTGCCCCAGGGCCCGCCGAGGAGCGAGCCGATGCCACCGCCACCAAAGGGACCAAAGGTAGTATTGAGCGGCCGATCCCATGCTTGGCTGGCACCTCCACGGCCACGACGGCGGGCTGGGGTCGGGGCGTGGTCTTCCCCCATATCATCATCCTCCTCGATGTGGGCCGCCGTCACGGGAGGCATAAAGTAGTTCATGGGTTTGGCAGCAGCGCGGCGCCTCTTGGAAACGGTTTCCTGGTAAAGGATGGCCGGGGAAGGTCGCCGCCGGGCTCGGCGCGACCGCGTGTGCGAGGCTTCTCTGAGGTCTTCCAGTTCGTCGGCCAGTTCGTCCCTGTCCAGCTCAACTTCGTCGTCCGAGTCGGCACCCCGGCGGGAGCTTTTGGCCGACCTGCCCTTGGTCCGGCCGCGTCGGCCTCTGGGGGTGGGGCTGTCAAGGTCAACATCATCATCTTCCTGGTTCGCATTCCCGGCAGATGAATCGGACAAGGCGGCATCCTCGGCTGACTCATCACCGGGCTCAAAGTCGCTACTCGGCTCTTGGGCCGACTTTGATTTTCGAAGGGCAGATCGGCGGGTCAGTCGACGACCGACGTGTTTGCCAGTTTCCTCCGCCTTGGGCTCCTCGTCTTCGTTTGTCGTGCCATTGGTCCTGCGCGCTCGGGTGCTGCGGCCTCGAGTGATTGGGACGTCATCCTCCTCGTCTTCTTCTTCCGCCTCGGGCGCCGCCACTCCATCAGCCAAAGGAGCGTCGTCCGGCGCATCCGCCTCCTCGGCCGGAGCGTCCTCCATCTTGGCGTCCGCTGGGGCGTCGGCAGCGACATCTTCGTGGTGGCCGGCCAACTCATCATCGTCTTCGGGCCGATGGCCGTTGCTCTCTTCAGTGGCCTCCACAATAGTCTCGGGGGGCTTGGCTAGCCCCTTGGCGGCACGGGAGGATCGGGTGCGAGTTTTGGTTTCCGGGCTCCTACTCCTGGAAACCAGACGAGCGTGCCTCCCCGAGTTGGACAGCTCCACTAATTCTTCATCGGCCTCTTCAGTCTGGGAGCGTGTTCTCCTTTGCGGCCCTGCGGCCAGTGCTGACTTGAGCTTCGACCGACCGACCTTGAGCTTGACGACCTTTGTAAGCTGCGCTTTTGGTTCCTCGGAAGCGTCATCGACCTCCTCTACCGCGCCATTCTTGCGTCTGCTCTTTCTCTTTGGGGCCGTAACTTCGATTAGGGAATCATCCGAGTCGCCGGCTTCATTTTCCTTGTCCTTGACTTCCTCGTCTACCTCGTCTTCTTCGTCGCCGCCGCCGTCGTCTTCGTCTTCGCTCTCTTCGCTCCCTTCTGTCTCTTCGTACTTCACAGGCTTAGCTGCGGCTCTTCGTGTCTTTCGGCCTGCGGCATTCACTGGCAAATCATCATCGTCGTCATCGTCTTCAACGACGTCATCTTCGAAGGATGCCTCGGCTTCGCTGTCTGAAATATCGTCATGGTCTTCGATGTCCGAGCCTCGATACCGGTTGTTCCTTCGTCGACTATTTTTGGAGCTCTTTGATGGCCGCGAGCGCTTTCTGCTCCTGCTCCGCCGATTCTCGCCCGGCTCGAAGTTCTGATCGTCGGGATCCGACTGATTAGGGTCGAAGAAGAAGTCATCCCGCTTTCGCTTGCTTGTCATGTTGACGTTGTAGAACGAGACTGGAAGTCGGTTGGGTTGTGAGATGGGGTGGTGTCGCGGCACCTCAACCCGATCGTTCCTCGGATCGAAGCCTAGGAACGCGTCGTCGCCTTAAGACTGGATTCGAGAATGTCGCAGCCAGGCGGTAATCGACGGAACCACGACGGATTGGGGTGAGACGCAAGGTATCACAAGTTAGAGAGGCTGGCTGGTATGTTGCGAAGGACGATGAAATTCGCAGTCGAGATCGATTAGGTCGTGTTCAAGGTCGGCCATTCAAGGCAAGTGACAACTTCATGGGAGAGGGTGCTGCTAGTATTGCCCTTGATCTGTAAGCCAGGAGTCTTTACCAAATGCAACATGGTGTTTCAAGCAAATATGAAAACATGTAGACTCGAGTGTGAGACAATAATAGAGTCCTACCTTTGATTGAGTGATCGACAAGTTAATGGTCGTGAGGGTGGACGACAAGCAATGGGATGGGGTTCACGGTGGCAGGTTACGTGGGTCGGAATTCCCTTTGTGGATGCTGATGGCGATTACTGCCAGATTGCCACACAAAGCAGGTATGAAAAGAAAAAAAGAAAAAGACAGAGGAAAGAAGGGTTAAAAAGTGCGACAATCAGCACGCGACAGTGATGATCACCGTGCTGTATGGCAGAGTAGGCACCAAAAAGTGGTTGAGAGAAATGCCCTGGAGTGCGAAAAAGCGTAATCGCGTTGGTTTCGCGCGGTTGGTTTGGATGTGGACGATGGTTCAAAGGGGCAAGGAGGAGGAGACTTTCGGGTGGGTCTCACGTGCAGAAAAGGTGTGGGTCTTGAAAAGAACAATAACAATGTTGATTGGTCCATATTCTCCCTTGACCGAACAGCCGCCCAAGCACCTCGTGTTGCCCCAATTTTTTAGGGGCATTTGGTCAACACCGAACATCGAAATTGGAGCTCACAAACAGCCAAGTTGACGATTGAATTGTTCGAATTTCTGCTCTACATCTTACTTGAATGGCCGAAACAACGACTTGATGAGCATCAATCGAAAGCTGAAGACGATGCGACAGCATTTGAGTAGCTCAATGGGTCAATTCATATAATCTGGGCCCGGCGCACTCAATGGAAGTCTCGACGGACCAAGGCGCAGTCGTCAGGCACGTCTACCTGGCAGCTCGGGCCAAGAGTTGAGGCTCATGGACAAGCGTCAACGGTCTCTACGATTCAGCCCTACGAGAGATGGCCCAAAATCCGGGGTACCGCGTCCCCGTCTCCACGTTCCCCAGCCACAAGATGAAACTGGGCATGTGGCCGTGCTGCTTGACTAAGCGGTGGCGGACAGTCATGTGTACGTACACAATTTTGAGGCTTCAGACCTTCCTATTCTGTAGGTAGTCATGTGAGACGCAATCACATGACCCTCGCTGCACGCCAATACTTCGGTGACCGAAACGGGGCACCGATGACGACGCTGCATCGCTGCTAATCATGCACCATGTCAGACTTCTTACATAGGTACGAATACATTACCGCCATTTGGTTGCTGGTCCCTACGGTCGCTTTTCCCTGGTCCAAGTTGGGATTGCTGAAAATACATACATGATTCCCTCCGGCGTTTATCCCGTCTGATTATCCCACACTGAACAGGCGGAAGGGTCCATCTATACCATGCAATGGCCTGGTGAGCGCCGGTGACCAAGTCGAAAACACAACGGCGGTCCGTCAGATCTTACGGAGACCGGCCCAGCCCTACGTTGTATGCATTGTAACAGCCACGAATCGTCGGAATGACTGATTTGATTTGATCGGATGCATCTTAATAAAACACCACCAATCGAGGCCGGCCAACAAGACTGGGGAGGGATTGCCAGTGGATGGCCTCCATTCCCCAAGGAAGCCATGGAAGAACGGAGATGACGGCCCAATCCACTGGATTGCTGCCAAAGCACTCGTCCAGAAGCGAACTCCCGAGAAGTGAGTGCAAGGGTAGACAAAAACCCGCCGTTCCTATTTGCTTCTTGCATTTTGAGGCCACTACCGAACCCGGGTGTAATGACACACGCCCCACACCACACCACCGACGGGACGGTGCCACGGGGCCCGCAACTGGGCCCGGCACGCTCAGGAACTGCATACCGCGGGAGTTCAGGGGTGGACGATGGATGAGGGAACGCAGAAGCATTTAAGAGCCTCGGGCCCCCCTTCCAATATTGCCTTTGGACAAACGACGTTCGATCTGTTCAGCACAGGTGTCGTTCTTCCTTAACCAACCAGTCCAACAATCCAACACCAACATCAACACCAACCAGTCCACCGCTCAAATACTACCACCACTACCTACTACCCATTGCCTACTACATCGTCTCACTGTGCCAGTGACGCTTCTCCATGGAGAGAATTCTACTTCCTGTATCATATCACTTTATCTTAGTTGAGTGATTCGGGAAGTTGGCTATAGAAGCCGTCCAGTTGCTGTGCACCCAAGTCGTGTCGTGTCAATCCTCGAAATTGTGAAGGCCTTGCGTATCCGTAGCGTCTTCAACCGTCCCGACACCCGATATATATCTACGTCTGAATAAAAACCTCCCCTCACTTCTAACCTTTCCACCGTCACCATGGGTTTCTCCCGAAAGTCCGCTGCTACTCCCATCGTCGTGGAGAAACAGAAAGTATGCAAGACACACCCCTGTCCGTACCGGGAAATGGCGCGAAGCTGACTCTAGTTGAAGAACCGCACGTGCTCCTACTCGAGCCAGAACTCATCCCACTCGTCGGCCTCAACCACTTCCGCAACTTCATCCAAGTATCCCGGTGGTGCACCCTCCCCCATTCCCCGCCGCAACATGAACGTCTACACCCACTGCGGCCGGCATACCAACGAGTTCCTCTTCGGCGGGCTGAGCTTCACCGACATGGCCCGCTCCCTCTTCCGCGGAAATAAGCGCGACGACTGAAGCTAAACCCGCTCCGATTATCGTCTTCATTGACCAAGGAGAAGCTGTACGAGGCACATCAACCCAACACGGTATGCCAGCGTTTTATTGAATGCGTCCCAGCTGCCACCCCGCGCGGGATTGACCATTCAATCCGATACAGACGACCAGCCATTGCGGTTCGAATGATAAGCATCGAAACGCCAGGAAAGCTGGCAGGCAAATCCATGGGTTGCGATTCGGGACATGTTTTTTGCGCGTCCTAATAAGGAAACAGAGGCGCGCCAAGATGTCTCCGTTCGTACGGGGAAATCACCGCACGTCTCTTCCGTCACGACCGACTCTGAACAAAACCCTAGACTTGAAAGGGCAGTCTTCATCTCATGTACGACAGTGTACCGACATACCTTGGACCGCCCACTCTATCCAGGTTGTCGTCGGCCGGGGGACTGCTACGAGAAGTTCTGTTTCTTGTGCTGTTGGAGAAACCCGATGGCATACTAATGGGCATGGCTTGGTGTCGAGACATTTCTCCAGCGTATACCGATGCGCCGCTCTCATAGGACATGCCTTTGTGGTGAGAGGATGGAGATGGTTGATCGTGCTTCGATGAGCACAGGATACCCAGAATAGAGACGTGTTTATATGAGACAATGTCCACAGAGATTGAGTCACCCATTAGAGTATGCAGCTAGCATCCAGAAATATGTTGTTGTATGAGATGTCGCAATGAAATACGTGCCCCTTGGAAATTCTGCAAAACCGAGTCTTCATGTCACGTGATATTATTTACGAAGTACCTGTCAAGACTGCCGACTGGATTACTTGGTAATTACGCCTTCCAACGGACCAAGAGAATCTTTCTGTCCTACAACGTACGTTTTTCACGACCAGACATGAAGTGATTCCAACCTTACAGGGTACAGACGCTCGTGGAGAAATGAGCAAACGGCGCCTTAGATGCCGGTGCAGGCGTTGCTGAGCAGGTTGATCTGTCCCGGCGTGTTTTGGGTGTACCGCGAGTTGAACTTTAGGACCGACTTGGCGCGGCGGAACGTGGAAATGTCGATGTAAATGGGGTTTCTGACAACGTTCCACATAAGGCCCTGGACACAGGGCGGAGTGGTCAGGGAGCCGCTGTACTGGAAGATCTCGGACGACTGGACGTGGGCCTCGAGGTCGCCAAAGTCGAGAGGACCCGTACGCGACTCGTCGCCAGGGAGTGCGATATCCTCCACGTTCTCAAACACGTCCTTCAGCAGAGACGACGTCTCGTCATCCGTGCCGATCTCGATGAGGATTCCGACGACGGCAATGGTATCGTCTGTTTGTGATGGAGGTATGAGTCAGCTCATACCGGGATAACGGGTGGACATGAAAGATGAAACGACGTGATAACGAATGGAGATCACACGAGCTTTCCATCCGTGTTATGCCGTGGTTCGAACCCTTCCCCAAGCTCAGGGGAAACCTGTGGAGAAAAAAAGCAGTGAGAGAACAACGAGGAACGAAAGCAGCACTCACCGGAAGCCTGGAACACAAAATGCATCTCCTGGGGATAGTACTCGCTATCGATGCGGTGCTCGCTAGGGGTGTGAAAGTGGAACTGGACTAGGTTGTACTGCTTGTTCCTCAGATGGATGGTGCCGGTGGCTTCGGCCTCGACCGTGCTGCCCAGGTTGAAAAGCCTAGCACCGCGGGGATAGTCGTCCACGTGGAAGCGCAGGGATTTGCCGCAGGCCTTGTCGATACTGGACGAGTTGATGTTAATGGGACTCTGATTTTCGCCAACAGCGCAGTCAAGATTGTCTTGGTGTAGGATGTGCCAGTTGAGGGGACCCTCGAGTCCGTTAAAATCAAAGTCGGCCACATTGACGCGAGGACTCTGGCTGCGAGGGAAGAGACTCGTTCCATGGGCACAATTGGCCGCGACCAATGGGGCCAGGACTGATAGAGCGAGGACAACCTTGTACATTGCCGGACAACAGAGTGAGCTGGGGGAGGGTGGTTAAGGTGGTATGTTTGGCGGACGAAGAATTGGATGAAATTTCTGCCGGTGAGGAAGGAGGGCGCGCCTGGGAGGGCGGTGCGTTGGGTTGTCGGGAGAAGATGTGAGCGGTGAAATGGCTGTACAACAACGGACAGCCCGTTGGTGCAACCCAAACTTTTCATATATATCGGTAAACCTGTCGAAAGACCAAAAGTAGATGGGAGGAGTTAAGAGGCCGGAATGCGTGCTATAGACCGGAGTTGACGGGGTCTACGCGACGACACTGCGCACCGCTGAGCTGGAGGACGACTGTGAAGCTGTGGTCAGCAATGCACAGCCTCGAGAAGGAACATCCTCGTGGCACAACCTGCCTCAGTTCGGCTGTGAACGAGATATTTGTAGATGTGGGACTGGCGGCGTGGCCCTTTTATGGTGGAAGCGAGGCGAGTCTAATCGGGCATACAAGTGCTCCCCCGTCTCAGTGGCCGATCTCGAGCATCTCCGGGGGTGCGGCGGCGAAGAATCAAGTAGATAGATGCCTTATCTCCCCTGGCCAATGTTCTATGATGAAGAAGCCCCTTGAGAAAAATCACAGCTTCGAGGCCTACGACACTTGGCGGCTAGAATAGACTGCAGAGCCTTGCTCAGCCCCGGAGTTGTTGAATTATTTGTCGCCTACCTTGCACCAAATGGGAGTTCCCTGGGTATAAGTACTTTGGTGTTTATATAATGAGCGATGACATCCCCGTTCTCGGATGGCTGTCGCCATATTAAGCCTCAAACGTTAATGTTTTCGCACTTTTACTGCTCCATCGCGGGCCCAACTCGGGAGGCTGTAACAAGTCGCACTCTCCAATACGCTATTTGCTTTCCTCCAGCAAGATCCAGAAACGCATGATAACCAGCCGCCCCATATTTCAGTTGACTTACTAGGCGGCTACTCGGTCCACTGGCTGATCGTGCAGTTGCCGTCAAGGGCAAACTTGCTCCCTATATTTGCCTCCCTATTGAACTCGCATAGGGAGGCCTCAATACGCCATGCCGGTGGCTGGCGGCTTCTTGTAAGCTCGATTTTTGCGACCTCTCTCGTCCCATTCGAACTTAATATGTATGTTGCCGAGGGAAACTTCCGTTTCTCCCGGCCGCAGGAAGCGGATTCTATTGGGAGCCGTATACCAGAACGAGCCCGCCCCGGTCCAGTCCTTGTCCATCAGCATTTGTTCGGAGGCCTGCTGGTCGAGCTCGGGTGAACCGAGGTCATGGATGGCGACCCTCGCCCTAGAGAATCGGCATGCTGACCCCCAACAGGCCCATCAGACAGTAAGATTCGTCCTCGACGCGCGTGGTGTGCCCCGCGGAACCCCAGCTCATCTTCTCCGCTATGCTGGCACGATGGACGGCGGTCCCGCCCTCCAGTAACACGTCCACGCCGATCCGGGTGACGTCCTTGATCAGGGCCGCAATCTCGTTCCTAGATCCCAGAGGTCTTGCGTTCCAGTCGTGGCCGTTGCTCGGTGGTTCCCGACGCCGGGATTTGGGATAGAACCAGGAGGAACGACGAGATCAGGGGCCCAAACCTCCTACAGTCAGGTTGATAAGCCCGTTCCATGTATTAAAGGTCTTTCTGCCACTCTCACACAAAGGTCTTGAGACGTTGGAGCTGAATATACCGCTGGCATTCTAATGCTCATCATCCACGTATAGAGGCGTTATTTAATCTCCTTCCGCTATGCGGTGTCACCGCAAGTCGCAGCGCCATGTTAACGTATCGCCAGCACCCCCTAGGTGACTTGGACTAATCGGCTCTCACGACGCACCGGCTACCACGTGGAGCTGGCAAGCTCAATGGGGCTGCTCTGTTCCATCCATCGGCTCCACCTACCTACTTGTACTTTCTGCAGTCTGAAAGAAGCTTAACTCGACTTCACCGGCGACGTTGGGCCATCAGACAGTTAAAGCAGCCTTCCACTTGGGGATACATGAAGTACTGCGACACTTCTGTAGACACTACCCTACCTTTGCAGTTTTCAGCCTCTTCTGGCTAGCTCTGGGGGAAAGCCGAGGACGGGATGGGCTCTTCCTTCGCAATAATCACCTCAGCATTCTGTCAGCACAGAGTTTCACGCGCTGCCGACCAACCGCGGGAAGGCGAAACACCATCCCAGCCCAATGGGACCGTCTCCAACAATGGAAGTTCTGGCACAGACACGCTCGCCCCTCGCGGAACATGGACCACCATATGCTGACTGCATCTGGTCAATCAGGCTAGAAACAGTGTCGCCTGCCCCTGATTCCCAAGTCCAACCTCTTCAGACTGCCACGCGGCTGCTCTCTGCTAGCACAGCAACAGACGACCTTCAACGACTGATGATGGATTTAACCTTTTCGATTCTCTGTATTATTCGGAACACTCTTTGCCTTATATATAGGAGACAATAGAAGCCCGACACGTCCGAAGCCATTTCGGAAACCACGATGCGCTCAACTCTGCCAGCACATCGCGGGAGTTATGATTAGCCTGGTTTCGTGGCATTGAGCCGGCATCCTCCGTTGGGTTCCTCGCATATCATTGCGGGCGCCGACAGACGCGACGGGGACTACCGGCGATCTCTGTGGCCGATAACTAGCCACTTTGAGCTGGGAAGCGCCAGGACCAGGCCTTTGCTGGCCGTCGGGGGAGCCGACCCGGATGAGTTGGAAGCCGAAGCTGCAGTGGAGCGCCGGCAAGCCGCAACCCGTCCCGTCGCCTGGCAAGGCGGCCAGGCCAGCCTCTGAAGACTCTTTCATCATGCTCAACTATGACCTGCGGGCAACCGCGACAAGAGGTCTCACGGCATCGGCGGGCGTTGTTTGACGAGATACGGGCTTCAGGCATTCGCGAAGCTAGCTTACCAAGCTTCCAACGCTGGTTGATGTCATCCGTTATACGGCATCACCTTATCCGTCTTACGTACCTCAGTACTTCCCGGAAGATAGGTTGCACGCGTCGGTATTGGACCCCATCGGCAACTTCATCGCCCAAGTGTCGGCCTTATGTAGGGCCCAGATTCGGGGAATATTGCCGTGATCGGTGCTGGTGCACGACCGGAGGACGTCATTTCAGTTTGACGCCTTGTTGCGGGACCGATAATACGCCAGGTGAGACGAAAACGGCGAGGTGTGTTGGTCGAGTATAACCGGCTTGAGCTAGTTTCGTACCCTAAGAACAATCAATCCCTCGATGGACAACCCTACGCTGACCGAGTTGAATACTGAACGCCGTTTCCCCCTCGTACTTGGTTGATGAAACGCCCAGTCGTTACCAGGAATGCTTACTTCGTACCACTCGTCAAGAAGGCGGGAATGGCAAGACGAGGGACAGCACGTCGAACTGGAGCAGAGTGCGGATTTTGTCCCTTTTGTGTCACGACAGGGACTTTCTATGTGACACGACGCAAGTAGATGAGCAGCCTGGATTGTTAATACGTGTTGTAGATGGCAGCTTGCTGGGGTAATTTGGCATGTGGCCAATCTCCACCAAAATCACCCGGGGTATTGGACTAATCAATTCGGAACTTGACCATGGAGTCCTTGGTATGATTTTTTGCACAGTTGCACTTTCCAAATGGTTGGAGACGGAAACGTCTCCAAAGTACACTGTACGTTGTAATACCTTACATTATAACGATCTGATCTGGGCCTTTGGTCAACGATGACAAAGCTTGGACCAGCTCCAGTCAACCTATGGGAATCTCGGCACTACGAGATACCTTGACATACGTTGTACCCCGGAGTTCCAAGGTTATCGCCGACGGAACCGTCTACATTGTGCTATTCCGGTGTACCGACTCCGTAACCCGGAGTTGTGGTCTCTTTTAACTTTGGTGCGGAGTAATTTTGGTTAAAACACCTTCGATTTATCTTTCCTTTATCAAGTTTATAAACAGTTCAGGAGTGATAATACAAAGTACTTGGTGTACAATTCACAGTTTATAGTGTAGGTAGTTGATTTCATGCATTAGCCGGATGGATCTGCGGGGAGATTGAGATGGTCAGGGGACCTTTATCATGACATTGTATAGAGTAGGTACGTTGTAATACAATTACAGCGTGCTTTTCGGGGTGGTGTTTCCCTTACTCCGTTTATGCTAGATGCTGGTCTTACGGAGCATCTTTTTTAGTGACCACCCAACCGCCAGTGTCTGTTGCATCTAGCAATTCCCCCGTCCCTCTTGTTCGTTTCAAATCAACTGGCTACCCCTCGTTCTACCAAACGGTGACGGATGATCCGTCGCTATGCCTAGCTAGTGTACTGGCCAACTTGGGAAACCCATAACGGGTGGGCCGCTAGAGGGGCAAATACGAGGTCTTGTTCCCTCATAACTCGGAGTTCCTACAGATTAGGATCCCTAACGCCGCTCAGCCGTCCAGGGCACCGTTGGATTTTAGAGGGAGGACTCGATACGAGGTCAGTAACTCGTATCATGTGATATTTGCCGGAGTGCTTTGAATGATGTCAGCAGCTCATGTCGCTGCGACTCTTTTTTGCCTTTTGATCGTCTGACAATCGACCAAAAACGAGGCAATACACTAACAACGATTCACTCATGATCGTTCTCACCACGTGTACTTAATCATTTGCTCCCGGCAGTCGATTACGGTGGCCCATTTCGTGGGCAATATTACTAGGTGGCGATTATTAGGAGAGAATGGTAATTGGCAATTAGCAACTGGCATTGTGCGATGTCTCCAGGTAACGTCGCAAGGCCAGATCTGTCCAGGCAAAAAGAAGCTATGATAGTAGACAGTTACATCTGGAGAGGTTTAGGAAAACCAAGGGAGAGAAAAAGGGGGACGAGCAGTAGCCAAACCTTGGCGCATGTTGCATGAATGCAGCTCGAAGGAGTGAGGGCCAATCGACGGTGTCACCGGCTAGGCCGCAGGCTTGATTATCCGCCACGAGATGGAAGGAGTAGAGGCGGGGACCAAAAAGGGACTTCATGTCCGTCTGAATTGTTCCGAATGAAACGAGCAAGTGATTGATACAAGTTAAGTACAGCGTACTGCGTTGATGTGCCTTGCCGATGCATCTCCTGTTACTGGATGTACGGAGCCAGAGACATAAAGTACTAAGAATAATACTATATACATAAATAATAATTTTTTTTTTTTTTTTTTAAAAAAAAAACAACAACGCAAGAGGTTATATGCTACCGTGATGGGAGGCCATCCAAGGCCGAGAGGGACGGATATAGGACAGGAACTTGTACGAAGTAGCTTGGTGTTTTCCCCCTTTTTTCTCCCGCCGTCGCTGTAGTACCGGTATTGTCGATCAACAGGGGCGTATTTTGTTTTAGACAACGTAGGTACGTTGTATGTAGGTATTCTTCAGACAAGGACTAGCACGACTGATTACGTGACTCTCGCAAATCGCGCCGCCTCAAGGAATTCGGTTGTCGAAACGGGCATTTGGTAATGGTTACTCAAACTCCCATCTGCGAATGTGCAAATACGCGGGCATCGACTAGTTACAGATAGGTACGTACGTGCTTACGATGTCAGTGTGGACTGATGCAGCTCCGTGATTTTGTCAGGTATTCAATTTCTCATGAGAACTGATACCTTCACAACAAACCCAACCCTGTGTCATTTTGCGACCCCGTCGTCAGGTACGGATATGGAAGTAGGTACTTGTATGTAGCGTACATTACCTACATAATACAACGTACAACGTACATATACTTCGTACATACAACGTACACACAACGCAGCAGTAGACCAGTCAGCAAGGTACTCTCAACGGAGTAGTTCCCTCCAGGGCATTGCATTGCAGGACCAGATCGACCTAGACCGTCCGAACAGAGGCCTTTTCAGTATCTCACACATGGGACTAAGGCTAGAAGAGGGGCGAGATGTACAGTGCGTATAAAAGTGGATACCTGTTACTATCAGAAACGACCCTGTCGATATGCGGCCAGAACAATCTGGAAAGCGATCCCTAAACCTTCACCATCTGGCAATCTCGTCCATTCCGGCTTCTCCCTCCTCTCCTCATTTCTCCCTTTCCTTCTTTTTTCCTTTTTTTGGTTCCTTCCATCCTATTCTTGACGTTGGGAGGGCACAAACAACGGCCTCACTATTCCCTGCTGTTGTCATCACCCTTTTCCCCTCGGCTTATCCGTTCGTTCGTTCAACCCCCTTTTCCCTCGATCGCTTCAATGCCGTGGCTTTTCTAGCAGCCGTCCATCAGTCCAGTCACGTCACGAATTGCTCAAGCCACGTCCGTCTCTTCTGGCATGAGGATTCATCCTCTTGTTTCCCAATAACGCCATCATTCCGAAACTCTTAGCGTTTTCGTCGTCTTCATCGCGTCGTCCAGCGCCGTTTTTTGAAGGGGGAAAGTAGCAATCATCACCCGCTCGTTCGCCTCTTGCTTATCGTTGCCTGCATTTTTCATTTATTGTTTTGCCTTGGTTGCATCATCCATCGATTTTAGTTTTTGGGGTTTCGTTTTCCCATCATTATTCGTTTCCTGTGAACAAACGACTCGCATTTCTTTTCAAGCTTGGTCTCTCGTGACGAACACCAGATTACTGGACTCGTCAACCCCGACTACTACGACACGCACGAAGCTGCTCGCTGAGGATCCTTGCCTGGACCCGATCTTCGTCGGATTTCCAAGTCGCGTCTAAGGAACAAGACGGGAATCAAACACGGTCCCCTACTCATGTCTGCATTCTGATATCGGACCTTGATCTAAGCTATCTGATACGACCCGACTATCAACTCCCCTTTGCCGCGACCTCGTTCTCACGCGAATCAGAAGGACTAGGCGACGGTGATAGTGGCCAGTTCGTCCGGCAACTCGACATCAACGCTCGTTATTCGCTTTCCCCATACATACAACCAACCTCTATCTGGCCGCAGGCGACCGTCCTTTCTGCAGACTAGCTATTCGACCTCGTCTGATGATACATTTGATTGCCCATATTCCGTCGATCCACGCGAAACGGCATTCTCTCTTCGTCTAACCATCATTCAAGCAGTAGGTACGTGATTTGCTTATGCCTCGCGTCCCAGGAAAGCTCACTGCACGGGCGATACCTCTAGCTTAGCCCTACTCATACATCGGTGTTCCTTTATTACTTCCCTGTTTTCTTAGCCAGACCTATCTTGCTAACGCACAATGGCGCTACAGCATATTCTCCTCCCCGAACGAACATATAGCTCAACTGCCACGTCTTTGACCTCCGAAACTCGGAAACGGCACGTCAACACATTGTATAGCAAGCCGCCCAAAACCGATTCGACTATAATCATTTCCGCCTAATTCGAAAGGAACATGGCCGCGTTGGTTCAAACGCACCCTCAGTACAGCATCGCAACAGGTTTTCAGAATCAATCAACATCCAGGACCATGCTCCCCGTCCAGCCTCACCCAAACCAGCAATACATGGCTGGTCAGCAGGGGCAGCGTAATTTCTCCGGAAGTATAACCGGTCCAGCCATATATCGTGGAAGTGCACCACACATCCAACCATACGCCTTTGCTAGCACACCCAACTTGCATACGAACGTACCGTTTCAGCCGTATGGAGGCTACCGGACGACTTCCTCTCCCGCCGTACCCACATCACAGCATATGATCAACGGTTATGACCATAGAAGTAGGCACATAGGAGGTCCCATGTCCGGTGCATCATACAGCGGCGTCATGGGCGTTGGAGCGACTGGCTCCCGGGATGATTTGTCGTTGCCACAGCCTCGTGCCATGCAGCCAGGGCCGAGGCCGCAATCTGCCTATATGACGGGTGCTCCGATGCAGATGACTTTCGCACAGGCTGCAGCAATGAAACCGGCGCCTGATAGGTATAGGCGGCCGGCCGGTCAACAACAACAACAACAGCAACAACAAGCTCGCTATCCAGTCAACGGCCTGGGTTCTGGGACACCGAAGGCTTATGATTCGTCACACGCGGGCGACCAGTCCCGGCAGGGTCGAGCTCCAACCCCCAAGAGCTCTGACGATAAAGATTCCAAGTCGCTGCGTCTCGTCCCTGGTGACCACAGTGGTCATGTTCGACATGGCAGCTCGGAAAGCCTCTCATCCAGTCGAAGCGGGCATTCTCGACCATCCTCGGTGAGTGAAACAAAGCAATGCCCCCCGGAAGTTCTCTCCCTTTCCCCTCGCAGTTATATTGGCCAACCACATTTGTTTTACTTGGGCCCCATTTTATTCCCCTGCAAAGTCGGCATACTGACCGGGATGTCCCCCACCAGTCTACCAACCGCAATGTATCTACCCCGACCGGCAGCCCCTCCTCGACACCCGCACTTCCCGATGGCAAAGTGTCCAAGCAAGAAGCGTCCAGATCCGTGAACATTCCTCCACGAGCTTCATCGTCGGATGCGGCGAAACGTGCGCTCAGCCCCTCACCGCTGTCTAGACAGGCGACCATGGAGGGTAATGCAGTCGGGGGGAAACCGCCGTCCTCCTCTGGCGGCGATGCTTCGGGCCAGTCGGGTACACAGTCGCCGGCCTCGTCAACTGACGGAGGCTTGAATAGCCCTGCCGCGCAGCAGTTAGCGGCCATCAACGAAAAGGACAGCAAGCCCAAGAGCAAGACGTCAAGATTACGACGGGCATTTTCCTTTGGAAGTGCGGCCGACTTCAAGAAGGCCGCTGACGGCTCTGCGGGGTCGGTAACGGTTGAGAGTCACAACAGTGAGCCTAACCGCCTACGCAAGGAGCCGACGGACGATGAGCTCTTTGACGCCGAACAGGCGGCGATCGCGAAAAAGCAGGAGGAGGGCGGCCTGGGTAACAGCATCTACGGAGGCCGATTCTTCGCGGGTTCCACGGACAACCTGTCGGTATCGTCTACTGCGTCGTCAGCGTCGATTATGATTCGTAAGATGGGACGCGGAATGAAGAAGAGCACCCGGTCGTTGGTTGGGCTATTCAGGCCGAGGTCCTCTCTCGGCGTCTCCGTCACCAACGCACCGGCGACAGAGGCCAGCCAGGCCGAGGTCTCGATGATTACAGCCGAGGCGGAGAGGGTCAACGTGAACCCCAACCCTCGCAGCCAGAACGGCGGCGGCACCGGGTTCCCGCACCTGGAGCGTAATTCGTTGGAGGTATCCAATGCGCCCAGCATGGTGTCGGAGCGGGCGGGCAGCAGTTCGGACACAGACAATTCAACGTCGCGAAAGAGCATTTTGGGGGGTGACAAGGAGCGACAAGAGGTGCTGGCTGCGGTCAGGAAGGGCATCCTGAAACACAGGACCGGATCGGCTAGTCCGGCGGGAGAGAATGGGTCTGCGTTTGATCTACCGGCGATACCTCAGGTGAGCGATTCGCCCAACTCGAGCGCCCCGAGTACGCCGAATGATGAGGCGCACGGGCATAGACGCACGGGGTCGGTGGCGCTCGGCGGGGAAGACTACTTTGTGTCGGCCATGAAGCTACGGCAGGATACGAAGAGTGCACCGACGACGCCGCAGAGTGGAAAGAGGAACGCGACTTTCTCGCCCCGGCTTGTATTTCACGATACGTGGCATAGTCAGGAATATGACCGCCGCGGCGACATTGCCACGTGCAACCGGCTCACGCCGATGCTGGCGCAGCAGATCAAAGAGGAACTGAACACGTTCAAGATGGTAAGTCGATGGGTGTCCCACCCCCGGGTCTCAAGGCTCCATGCACGACTTTGACTAACGACATGTAACAGGAGATGGAGGTGCACGAAAACTCGAAAATCTACACACATTTCTTCTGATGGGGCTGCTATGTCTCAAACAAGTGCAGAGGATTTTTCGACTCGGATTTCTTTCACGATGAGGGACGCTCGACCCCAAATCACCATGTATTCATCCTTACATTTTCCATTCCTCCAAGGGCGTTTTCGGCGCAGCATAGTTTGGAGTCGGGGCGTTGGTCTTTTAACTTGTCTCGGTCCTCTGACTCTCCACGCCTCTCGTTCAATCCTCTCTGCCTGGTTGGCTTCGACATTTCCCTCGATCCGTCTAATTATCCTTGCCTGGGATCCTGCACCCACCCCAATCCGTGGCATCGACTCTCACCCCGCCAAACAAGAAACAAAGAAAAAAATTGGGACATGCCATGTGTTGCGCCCAAATGGGAAATGTTGGAAATGGGTGGGGGCGAGACCAAGGCATGCGACCTGCGAGATGATACGGAATGCGACAAAAGTGGGCGGAGGAAATGTGTGACAGGCGAGGCATTCGTGCAACCATGGCATGCACTAGACGGTCAGTCCGGGGGCTGATCATGGGGGAGGGGAACCCCCATCACTGGCTGATTTGGGTGTTTTGTGTTTTCCTTCTTTTCCGTTTCCTGCTACCTCGGGAATTCCACGGGCACTCCGGCGGTCAATGGTCTGGAGCAAGCTATCAGACTGCTCATACAAGTTGGCCGGTTTGCTGTGGTGAGGTGTATGTACACGAGCCGACAGTGGAAGCGAGCGGACGGGCAACATGTGGTCGATTTGTCTTTTTTCTTTCCTTTTCCTTTTCCTTTCCCTTTAACATGCCTTTAATTCGGCTAGGTAGTGCGAAGAAGAGTGTGGTTCTCGTCCCTGGAAATGCAGGACATTAAAGCTCATCGGAGAGGCGGAAAGAATACGAGTGGTCCTGTCGTTCTGATGATTTCGAGTGCTTCACATCCTGAGCGTTCATGTGTGTCCGTCTTACCGTCTTACAGCTGACTATGCGGGCAACGTATTATCATAGGGGATGGTGATATAGGGGAGTGAACTTAGGTAAGCACGCCTGTTGGCTGTTCGTGATCCCCTGAAAATGGAAGAAGGGGGGGGGTGGGGTTGTAGCCAAGAGAGCCAGTGTTGCATGAAGGTAGGTACATCAAGTTACTTCCTAGCAGACGCCATGAAGCTTGGATGTACCGTGAAAGTAGCAGATACCTCAATGTTGTAGGCTTGTTTCTAGTCAGAATGGCCAATCATAACGCGATAATTATTCCATACACCGTTGTACATACAGAATAGCAGCCTTGGGCCCCGCGCCAAGCCTCGTCCCTAGGTGTAGGTGCCGGTAATCGGACCTCGTTTCTTATCTTATCTTATCGTCAATTCGTGGCCAAGGCCTGAAAAATTACCGGGCGCGGGGGAGCGACACAAAACTTTCCAATTCAACGACACGACACCACGCGACAGTGTGCACAACTCTAGCGATTTTACCGACCATTGCATTTTGTACGCAGCACGATATAACCTGGCGGTTCTCCAAAGGCTGTCGAGCCCTTGGAAGCGCCCTGGCTCGCGGCTGTTTCGATCCTTTTTCTCCGCGAGCGCACACATGGCTGCTACCCAGGGGCCTCTTGAAGCGAAGGCTGCGGCCGCATCTTCCGACTATGGCGTGAACCCGGGGCCTGGCAAGGCGAAACTACATGGGAGGGCCTTTTATGAAAGCCTTGGAAGCCCGAAATACGTGGTCGCGCCCATGGTGGCCCAGTCCGAGTTTGTGAGTCTTGATCCGTCTTTCTCTGTTCTTCGTCTTTTCTTTTTCCTTCAGCCCCGTCGTCCCCACAGCGCATGATGCTAACAATATGCCTCGTTTATTTCTGCAGGCATGGCGAATGTTGACACGATCGTTCATTGCGCCGACCGAGCAATCCAACCTCTTGGCCTACACACCCATGTTCCATGCGCGCCTCTTCGCCGAGAAGGAGCCGTATCGCCAGAACAACTTCCAACCTACAAAGCCGCCCACTTCGTCTGCCTCGACCACAGCCAACGGAGCGCCACCCCCTTGGCTCGACGGCAATCCCTCCATCGACCGCCCTCTGTTCGTCCAGTTTTGCGCAAACGACCCGGACATCTTGCTCGAGGCCGCCAAGCGCGTGGTGCCCTACTGCGACGCGGTTGACCTCAACTTCGGCTGTCCCCAGGGCATCGCCCGCAAGGGCCACTACGGCGCCTTCCTCCAGGAGGACCAAGACCTGATCTACCGTCTCGTCAACATCCTACACCGCAACCTCGACATCCCCGTCACGGCCAAGATCCGCATCCTCGACACGCGCGAGGCCACCCTCGCCTATGCGAAAAATGTCCTCAACGCCGGCGCCAGCATCCTCACCGTCCACGGCCGCCGCCGCGAGCAAAAGGGCCACCTCACCGGCCTCGCCGACTGGAGCACCATCCGCTGGCTGCGCGAGCAGCTGCCGCCCGAAACCGTCCTGTTCGCCAACGGCAACATCCTACAGCACGGCGACCTCGCCCGTTGCCTCGAGGCCACCGGCGCCGACGCCGTCATGAGCGCCGAAGGAAACCTGAGCGACCCGGGTCTCTTCGCCGTCCCGCCGCCGCCGGGCCAGGAGGGCCGCGAGTACTGGCGCGGCCGCGACGGCCGTGGCGGCTGGCGCGTCGACGCCGTCTTCCGCCGCTACCTCGACATTCTCCACCGATACGTCGCCGAGCGGGATCCGCCGGCGCGTCGTCCGCTCTTCGTTCCGGGGGACGATACCGCTTGGATGGACGAGATGGACGCCGCGGCCGCCGAGGCGGAGCAGCCGGCGCGCAAGAGGCAGAAACGCAGCGGTGCCGCCGACGGGAAGAAGAAGAACAAGAGGGACAATAAACCATTCGGCCCCAACTTCACGGGCATGCAGCCGCACATGTTCCACCTCCTGCGGCACTTGGTGACGAAGCACACGGACGTCCGGGACATGCTGGCGCGGACCAGCAACGGGGACCTCGAAGCGTACGAGGCGATCCTGGCCGCCGTGGAACGCAAGGTGGCCGACGGGCTGCTCGAGTATGAGCGTACCGGGGGTCGCATGTTCGACGGGGTTGGGGAAGCCGAGAAGACGCCGAAGACAAACGGTGTGTCTGCCACTGTTGACGAGGAAAAGGGGACAAGAGAAGTCATTTCCTCTGCGACGGGAAATGCCCAGGATCAGCCCCCGTCGAATGGTCTTGAACAAAACGGAATCGAGGGGGGTAAAGCTGCCGCAGAAGAGGAAGGCCAAGGCAAAGACAAAGGCGAGGAGGACGAAAACGAAGAAAGCTCCGCCGCGGCCGTCCGAAGGTGCCGACGACCATGGTGGGTCGCGCAGCCCATCGTGCGCCCTCTTCCCATGGAGGCCATGGCCAAGGGCGCGATCCAGCTGAGCAAAAAGGACAAGGAGAAACTGCTTGCCGAGGCAGAAGAGCAGAAGAAGAACCCGAAAGAGAAAGTCGAGACAACCCAGCCATCTGGTGAGGGCTCGGCTTCTGTGCCGGTCGCTGACGTCCAGGAGAAAGTCCTCGAGACGGATGACAAGTTGCTTGCAGGATAGACACGGGACCAAGGAACGGGGGATACTCTAGGATTTAGAATCGTCGTTGGTCGGACTGGATTGGATGCTGTCGTTTTTGGGGTCCAGTTGTGATCAAACTGCTGCATTAGCATCGCATCGTTGCATCGTCTTTGTCGTATTTATTCAGCGAGCGCCATGATAGACATCAAGTGGTATAGAGCCATAGAAGAAATATCGGACGTAGGGACGGAGGCCAACATGGTATTTCCAATTGAATTCTTTGGTGGGAGATCATTCATACAAAGTAACCAGAGGCCGACACGCATGCAATCTGGTTGAGCGCCGGCAAAAGCAGATATCTATTAAGCGACCAGCAATTGGAAATCGGAAATCGTCCTTCCTGAACCTATCGTCACACACACGCAACAGCCGGGATTACGACGAAAATCACCTCCGTCCCCTTTTGACAGGCGGCGGACTACGCGACCGCGACCGCGACTCGCTATGCCTCCGCCGCTTCGGACCTCCGTCCCCTCCCGCGAACCGATCGGGACTCCGCGACCGCGACCTGCCGCGATACCCAAACCGTCCTCCCCTACCACCGCCGCGCCCTCCCCGCCCGCCTCGACCCCGTTCAAATCCCCGACCACGTCCTCCGCCACGGGCCCCTGCATCACCATACTCGTCTTCATCGTCCGGAAAGTCTCGCCTCCGAGGCGGCGGGCTGGGCGACCGCGAATCGTGCGACGAATCCCGCGGTCCCCTGTTGTCCCGCGCAGCCCTCGCGGGAGGCGGGGTTGGGGACCGGCTATCTCCACGACGCGGGAGAGGAGACCGGCTCCGGGACGGCGAACGCGAATCATACGACGGCCCACGCGACCGGCTTCTGCCGTACCGGGCTCTCTTCCGCGGCCCGCTGCTGACCGAGGAGCTATTCCTCCTGCGGCGAACCGGCAACGGCGAGGAGGGCCGGTCGCGAGGCGTGGGGCTACGACCTCTCCTTGGCGATGTCGGCGCTGCGCCTCGACGTGGCGGTGGGCTGACGGAATATGAATCGTCCCTCGGAACTCTCTTCCGCGGAGGAGGGGATCGCGAGACGGAGGGAGACCTGCTGATGGACGAGCTGTTGCGTCGTGGCCTGCGATGGCGAGGGGGTGAGTCGCTCAAGCTCCGGCTGCGGCGGCTTCGCGGGGCGGGTGATGCGGAGGGGGAGCGCGAGTGGCTCGAGTAACGACGGGTCCGCCTGGGGGGCGGGCTGGCAGAGTACGAGTCGTCTCGCCTGGCGGTGCGACGCGGAAGTGGGGAGAGTGAGCGGGTAAAGGAGCGTCCACGGATCGGGGTTCGACTGCGGCTGCGGCTGCGACTATGGCTGTGACCACGACTGCGACTGCGACTGGTACTGTAGGAGCGGCTGCTACTATAAGAGCGACGTCGGTCACGGCCACGGGGAGTAGGGGAGCGAGTGTAGGAGCGGTCCCGATCGCGAAGAGAGCGGCGAGGCGGCGTGCGGGACCTGGACCTGGACCTGGAACTGTATCGCGAATAGGACGAGCCGGTGTAGGAAGAATAGCTTGATACCGAGTCGGTATCGGAGTCGTCGTCGGCAGGCGCCGGTAGTGCGGGCTTGGGCATGTTTTGTAGAAACTCGCGCGACTCCTCGGTAAGCGCGCCCATGCCGATGCTGGTGAAGTAGTTGATGGAGAAGCGGACGTTCCGGGCGCTGTCGCGGGGGAACAGACCAGCCAGGCTGGGCTGGAGCGTCTCGTCCTTCATGCGGAGCTGGAGCTTGGGCATGCCAAGCTCCTCGGCCAGGTGCTGGAAGAGGATCTTGATGAAGATACGACTGGAACTGGTCGTCTCCTCCTCGTTGAGGTGGATGGCCGAGAGCACGTGCCAGCCGATGGCGTCGCTAGCCAACATGCTGGCGAAGAACATGGCAATGTTGCGCAGGCGGTTCGTCTCGTACCGGTGGATCTTGTTGTAATAGTCGACGAAGGAATCCTCAAAGAGGTTGGTCCAGAGCCGGTTGAGTTTGGCAAAGCGCTCGCCAATGAGACCGTGGAACTTGGTGAAGTTTCTCTCCTGCGAGCATATCTCGACGATCATGGACGGGAGCTCTGGTTCCCGGCCCGGCGGGAGGTTGACGCGGAGGAGCTTGTGCACGGCTTCTTCGGGGTCGATGGAGGACATGACGGTAAGGTAGATGGTGCGGCGCAGGTTGACGAGGTCGGTGTTGGTCTGGTCCTTGATCTCCATGGCCTTTTGCTCTTCGTTTTCCTCGTCGTCCTCGTCATCGTCCGAACTATCGTCATCATCATCGTCGTCGTCGTCTTCGTAGTCGCTTCCCTCGCCGAGAATCTCGGCCTTGAGCTTTTGGTAGGCGGCTTCGTGTTCTTCCCAGTCTGGGTCGTACTTGAAGACATTCAGGCCGTCCTGGACGTCGAGCTCGCCGTCGAGGTCGATGCGGTGGGTGATCTGGTCCTCTTCCTCGATGAGGTCGAGCTCGTCCTTGATGGGAGGATTGTCCTTGAAGTTGTCTTTGCGGACCTGGAATAGGACCTCGATCATGTATTGGACGCGCTTGTCAATGTCGGCCTCGTGGAGGACGTTGCGCAGCTGATCCCAGACGGCCATGGCGATGGCGGGCTGCATGTCCTGGAGGTGCTGGCCCACCTCGCGCATGAAGTTGACGGCAATCTCGACGCTGTCGTCGGTGGGCTTGTGGAGGAGGAGGAGAAGCATCTGGCCGGCGAGCATCTCGTGGGCGACCTGGTGGTTGATGAGGTGGGCGAGGAAGGTGGTGCTGGCGACGCAGACGGCCTTGTCGCTTCGGCGGAAGCTCTTGCGGAAGGACATGACGAGGCGCTTGACGAGGAGCTCGCCGACGATGGGAAGCTTCGTGTTGACGATGGCAGCCATGGCGGCGAAGACGGGGGTGAAGGGAAGGGAGGTGGCCTGGGCCTTCATGATGCTGCGGCAGAACAGACCGCGGCCCTTGACGAGGTTTTCGCCAAACAGCTCGGGGACGATGTGCTTGATGTTGGAGTAGTTGACTTTGTTGATGAGTCCGTTGATGGATTTCTTCAGCGCCTCCCACATGAGCCGCTGATACTCCTTGCTCGACTTGTCCGTGATCTGGGCCTGCAGAGCGCGAAGCCGCGCGGGAGGGATGTAGGTGCCGCCCGAACGCATCGTCGAGAGCTTTTCGTATTCGGCCTTTGCAATGGCTTGCTTTTCCTCTTCCGTCTTGACAGGGGGCGGGCTGCGTTTCCGGGGAGGAGGTCGGTACTTGTCCGCAACACCGATGCCAGGACCATCGCGTGGACGTCGGCCTTCGGCTCGGTTTCGATTCGAATCGCCTCTTTCATCGCCATCTATATCCCTGTCTCGGTATCGACCTCGCTCCCGGGATGGTTCTCGGTCCCGTTCTCGGTCTCGATTTCGGTCCTGATCTCGGTCCCGTTCTCGGTCTCGATTTCGGTCCTGATCTCGGTCTCGATCTCGGTCTCGATCTCGGTCTTGATCCCCGTCTCGCTCTCGATCCTGGTCTCGTTCGCGATCCGGTTCCCGATCACCATTTTGCTCGCCATTCCGCTCGTCATCTCGCTCGCGGCGTGGAGATGGATCATCTGGACTGGCGGACCTATCAGCCGGACGGGGAGGAGGCGAGTCGACGTCGTCTGGTGACGCCATGCTGATCGCGCGCCTGTTGTGATTATCACTGTCCGTTTCTTCTGTTTCGTTTAATTTTCTTTGTCCTTCCGTTCGTGATTCCTTTAGATTTCGATTGGATTAGCAGACTCGCAATGATGCGAGTTGCAGTTGGTGAAAGACGGCGATGGCAACCTAGAGGCGTTGAGGAAGGAATCTGGGAAAGACGCGGCTGAACTTTTCGCTACTGGGCAGGAACAAACGTGTACGGGATACCTTGGTACCTGGACTCCAAGAAATGTGGCTGGGGAGTGGGGCCGACCCAAAGAGGCTGTGCCAAGTAACGGGCACGGACCAGGTATTCGCCAAGGGGTGGCTTGAGCTACTAATCCGCCTGCATCCAGGCACTGAACCCAGACAACGTGTATTCGTAGAGGGATCGCGACCTCCACGACCGCGACAAGCTACGAATATACTCGACAGTTTCCCATCGCCTCTCTATCTTCACTCTATACTCGCTGTCTTTATCTTCACCACAACTCGCATCGACAATGGTACGTGAATCTCTCCTCCTCCTCCACTCGTCGTGCCTCAAATGTTCCCCTCAATCCTCCCTGCCATCTATATCTAGCATGGCCACTGCAACGACAGACAAGACGGGAGGACGGGACCACGGCTGGGCTACCGCGCCACGAAACCAATTGGAGAAAAGCATCCAGGCTAATGCGCACCCCTCAACAACACAGCTTGACAAACTCGTCGGTCTCGCCATGCTCGTGGCCGCCTCCGTCATATTCACCTACTACACCATCTGGACTCTGCTCATGGTATGTGCTCTTACAATTCGTATTCCCTCTAGCGTCGCGACTTCCTTGATACAAAGAGCGCAAGGATGCTGGCTAACACATACACAATTTCCTCCAGCCTTTCGTCGACGACGACCACCCACTCCAAAACTTCTTCCCTCCCCGCGTCTGGGCCATCCGCATCCCCGTCATCCTCATCCTCCTCGGCTCCGCCGTCGTCGGCTCGTTCCTGTCCATGGTCATGATCCGGAGCAACAGGAAGAAGGCCGCCAAGGCCAAGGCCGCCGCGAAGAAGAAGGCGTAAAAGTTGAGAAAAAAATGAGAGGGGAAATCTTTCCAAGGCGTCGTGGGCCTTGGGTCTGTACAAAAGAATAACAAGGGATTCCATATGAGACGCGCTGCCAGGGGTTTACAAGTTAATGCTAATACTGA
Source organism: Sodiomyces alcalophilus JCM 7366 (assembly GCF_042370955.1). Lineage (NCBI taxonomy): Eukaryota > Fungi > Ascomycota > Sordariomycetes > Glomerellales > Plectosphaerellaceae > Sodiomyces > Sodiomyces alcalophilus. The sequence goes on from NW_027263539.1 coordinate 600,520, forward strand.
AACCGAGTATGCGCCGCAAGACCTTCGATGCCCCTGGATCTCTCACGGTTCGAATCATACAGGTGCAAGTCATGGGATGGGGCACATCAAGACTGGCCGGGGAAAAATATGGGTATCTAATGATGGTTGGTCCTACTCAGCCAGCTGGGCCCCTCAGGGTCCATTGGCAATTCTAGACTTGTGTTACGCCAAGATCAAAACACCAAGCACGGTGTCGCGAGAACTAGAAACCAGTTGCAAACAGGCCTGCAAGTACCGGGAACCAGGAACCAAGAGACGGTCCGACTGCAAACAGCACTCAAAACCCTTCCTTCTCGCCGCCGTCCTCTTGTGTCCTGCTTGTTGAAGAGCCATGCGCCTCGGTGTAATAGTGCCATGCAAATGTCGCAACGTCGCCCTCGTTCAAATACTTCTTGCCAGTCATTCATATAGAGAGAGAGAGAGAGAGAGAGAGAGAGAGAGAGAGAGAGAGAGAGAGAGAGAGAAACGCAAGGCGAGCAAACCAGCACTCCCGTGCATCCTTACTCGCTGGCGAACTGTGTGCATCTACCATTCACACCCTCTGGTCTGCAAAGTCAAGGACCTCGCAGTCATCCTCGAAAAACCCATCCTCGTCAACCATGTGACGCGCCCCTCGCCGCCGCCTCGTCGTCACCACAATCTCGTCCCGGTTCTCCCCCACCCGCATCACCCTCTCCATCGACGACGACGGCAACGCCCGCGTGTCCTCCGAATGGCTCCACTCCTCGTCGGGGAGGATGCCACCATGGTCCACTTCGAGTTGCATCAAGCCCATCGGCTGACCAAACGCCCAATCTTGCGACGACACGTCGCCGACCGCATGCGCCGTCGGGAGGGCGGCCTGTCGCGGTTGCTTCTTCTTCGACTTGGGAGGTGACGCGTCGTCGAGTGTCGCCCCGGCGAAGAGCGCTGTCATCGCAGGTATCTCCGACGCCATGTCTACTGACGCGGCGTATTCGAACAGCGAAACCCTCCTGTCGGTATGGAAAGGCTGATACGGGGCGCTGCACTCAATCTCGGCTTGCGGGATGCACGCTTCCGCGCTGACGTCGACCTGCACAGCGCGCGTGCGAGGCGCGAACGTCAGGGTGTTACCCGCATCCATCTCCCTGTCGGATAGGTCTAGGTATTCGTCCGAGTCGAGAAAATGCCTCACTATGGGCGCCAGCGTATCGTCGGGTAGCGCGGGCAGCTTAAAGTCCATGTAGTTGTTGCCTCTGGACCCTCGCTCTCCCCGCGACACGCCCGATACGCGCCGGCTCTTGGAAGGGAACGTCCGGACCAGCCCGCCACCGATAACAAACAGCCGATGGTACCGTCTCCCAGCGAGCCATGTGGCACAGGACGCCGAGGGCGGCACCGTGCTGGGCGGGAGCGACACGCGGTTCTCCCCCGTATGCCGCAGTTGGTTGATGGCCGTACCGGTCTTGCCCAGCGAATGACTGATCGTGGCCGCGATGGCTCGCCCGCTCTGGCTGGCCGAGTCCACGAGGTTGGCGCTGTTGAGGCCGGATCCGTTAGAACTACCCCGACGAGAGCGATTGATCAGCGGTCTCGCAGCCTCAACGGCGGCACCAAAGGCGGTGGACGCGATGGAGACCGCCGAGCCGGGCGTTTCCGACGCTGGCGCTCCATTCGGCTCCGTCATCCTCCTGCGCCGTGGGGGCGGCCACGTGAAGGCATTGCCGGGCATATCGAGCAGATGAACGGTGCCACGCTCCGTCACCATGGCGATGCGCTCGCCATTGGGCCTAGACCAGGCCACCTCGACAATCCGGGCCACCGTCATCCTCGAGAAATGAGCCACCTGCCGTACGCGCGGCCCAGCCGTGCTCGTGGGTGCAGCAACCTGAAGTGGGGAGGACTTGGTGTACTGGATGCTTAGGAGGTCCCAGACGGTCTGCACATCGCCCTTGGTGCTGGCAGTGAATAGGAACAGCCCCGACGGCGAGAAGGACAGAAAGCTGCATCCGAGAGGAGCCTGAAACGTGGTGACGGGATGCAACGAGGCAGATAGACTCAGAGTTTCCAAGTCCAAGACGGTAACCAGACCGGGCTCTCTACTCGCCACGGCTTTCCCGGGACTTCCATGGGTGGGCGGGAACTGCGCAGCAGCGTCGGAACGCTGAGGGTACGAGCTCGACCATTGCTGCGGGGCTAAAGGGGGCGAGCGTGGCTGTCGGGCGCCTTGCTGGGACGTGTTCTTATTCCAATAGGCGTTCCAGGCCTGCAAGCCCTGTTGGCCAACCCACTTGGCGCCAGATATGATCTCCTGCGTGGTCTCACGCATAATCTTATTCATCATGCCCTCGGAGATGGGCAGTTCGGTACCCGAGGTCACAGTCGGTAGCACGGGTGGCGTGGCTGTCGTTAAGCCAGGGCCTTTACCGAGAATAGGCACGGGCACATGGGCTCGGATGGCAATCTGTGAAGAAGGCGCTGGCGGACAGTAAGCGATCCATCGCCCGTTCACGGCCAAAATGGGGGTTGGGGGATTCGGACGCGAAGAGTTGGGGCCGGGCGAGGGCCGCCTCCCGGACTCGTCGGTCCCTTCGCCGCCTCGTGGCGCCTGCTGCAAGCTGGTCCAAATTTTCCCCGCGCAGCCAAAATGAAGTCCTCGGCCGCCGTACAAACCTTCAATGGGGCGGTAGAGCCAAACCTCGCCAGTGGAACCGGATGCCACGGCAATGTTACCGGCATCCGCGTGTACGACGAGCGTGCCGGTCGGAGGCGGGGCTTGGAAGATGGGACTGGTCAGAGGAGTGGCCAGGGGAATCCGTGGGGCTTCAAGCAGGACATCGATGAGCTTGTTCGAATTGAGTGAATAGAGTTCGACGCTGGTCTGGTAGTACTCAACGGTAGGCAACGGGCGGCCGGTCGACGGATCCCGGTAGCCGGCATCTGGTCGGTGACTGTTACACGAGCCGGGTCTCTCTTCAGAAGAGGCATCTCGAGGGCCGTCTTCTGGCGCGCCTGTGGGCAGGACAGGGCCGTGGACAACAACGGCGACCAGAGGGTACACATCCGCGGTTTCGTCCGAACCAACCCAGGGCAGGATCTTAGCATGCAACACTCCACCCCGCAGCCCCTTGAGGCCGGCGACACGCTCTAGACCCCGCTTGGAGACGGAATACACCTCAAGACCACCCGCATAGCCTGCTACCACGACGTTGTTCGATCCCGGGGACATCTCTGCGCATGGTGACGATGGCAGGGTGTCGAAACCGAAGTGATAGCCGTTTTCCCCTGCGTTGATACCGGTTTGCGGTCCCATGTCCAAGTCGAGATCTGGAGCGCCGTAAAAGTGGGCCTGGGGCAGGTGCGGAGGTAGCGGGTAGGGGCCGGCTCGCGTATGGGAAAAAGAAGATTGGACGGAGGCACGGCGCTGGGCGGTCGCCGTGGAGGCAACGTGCGCATGCAGTTCGGCGGGGTGTGCAGGGTCCTGTTGGTAGCTCAGGGGGCGGCGAAGGCTGCTGGGGACGCTGCTCGGAGGCGATGGAGAGGCCGCCTGCGGGGTCATGATGGCCCGGCGGGTCGCCCAGCCCGGCGGCAGGCGGGCGTGGTCCTCGTAAGAGGATGGCTGGGTGGGTGGCGATTCGCTCATGAGGCTGACGAGGTTCCCGGGAGAGCCAGCAAGAGCATTCCGGTTCCATTCGTGGTGGGCGCTGATGCCGGAGCTGGCGGGAATAGACGTAGAGGATAAGGCATCTAAGCGGGGGGATATGGTCGGGTTCGCATCGTAGGCAGACGGACGGACAGGTCTAATGTCGGGGGATGCAACCGACGAGGAAGAAGCAGAGTTCGAGACGGAGCCGGCGCCTTTGGACGCGTTGCTGTTTCTTTGTGTCAGTGAGCGGCTGTACTGGCACAAGCAGTCGTCGGTTGGGACGGACGAGACGTACGCCAATCTTCCCGCAGCGAACTTGTTCACTGCCGAAGTAACTCCTCCACCATCTTTAGCGTTCTTCTTGTCCTTCTTGGAGCCTACGTGATGGGGAGGGAGAGACGAGTTAGTCAGGTTACCGGCAGTTGGCCAGTGTAGCACCAAAACGACAAGGTAGAAAAGAGGGGGCTTACTCGGCATCCAAGTGGTATTGTAGGGGCAGCCAGGGCAGGATTCCCTCCCTGGATCTGGCGTGTGCCGTGGCCAGTTGACGACGGCAGTTGGCGGCTATTATAGGCAGATGACGAAGGAAATGAGGGGAGAGATAGGGGTCCAAGTTTAGTAGGCCGGGGGAAGACGGTATATCGTGGATGTCGTGGATCGCGCGTTTACCCCGAGTTCCGCTCGGGAAATAGGTTCACGGGCAAAGCAAAGAGATGTCGAAAGACGGAAAGCATCAAGGAGGGTTGTTTTGCTGTAGGCAGCGGTTGCTGGCGCTGGGATGTTGCTCAGGTGGGGTTGCGTAAAGATAAGGGAGTGGATCTTCAGGCACAGCCTGGACAGCGCAAGACGGGGATATGGAAGAGACGCGTATTAAGATTCAAAAAAATATAAGTCTATAATAGATTTGTCGGTGTTTAGGGAAAGGCAGCAAGGCAGAAAGGAGGATTTCGTAGCGTAGGGTAATATCGTAGTCAGTTTCGTTGTGAGTAATCGGAGAGAGGGTTGTAGGTGAGGGATCGAAAGGGATACCAAGAGAGGGGCAGGGTCCAAAATCAGGCACGAGCTAACAGGTCAGGAGCCTTGAATGTCGGAGGTGATCGTAAGGTGCAGGTACCTTGGTACAACATGAAAATAGTGTGGGGAAGTCAGATGTCGCTGCTCCTCAAGATAAGGCAGGTAAAGTACAAAGTACACTATACTTGGAGTTGGATCCACCGACTCCGCCACGCAGGTTCTCAGCACGCAATAACCGAAACAAATAGACTAGAACTGAAATGCTGGAGGTAATAACGATAGAATCCGAGGTAGAAGTGTATTAAAGAGCAATGCGTATGACATCGTTTCATAACTACCAATGCTGCCTGTTATCGTACCAATCTCAAGGTCATAGAAGTACACTACATCGTGCAGGGTCGTGTGGGTCCGTCCAAGACGGCCTCCGATAATGCTCGGCCAGATCTAAACGTTAATAAAGGGTGTATAGGTACTCCGCACTCTTGGTTCCAGTGACTCCGAGCAGGTGATTCATTCAGACCCTTATGAAGTATACCTCGATATGAAGACACCTTCGTACATTGACCATCACTCAAGTCGGACGTACTTCGTACATATTTGAGCATACCAGCAACTGCGTAGGACAGCCAGGTACCCAAGTACCTTTGAAGCCACAGGTTTGTATGGCGTAAAGCCCCAGGTCATGTTGCGACAATATCACGACTGCGGTACGATGCCTATTCGTATGTATGTACGTTGTATGTACGCACTCATGTACCTTAGATACCCTATCTCTCATGAAGAGGTTCCGAGTCGTCAACGCATCGTCGTCCTCGTCATTCACTCTTCAACTTGTGTCTACACGTGTAGAAGACATTCCAGGCTGTGGTTGTTGTCGTTGTTGTCTTGGATAGAAAATGGGGCCTGACACACCCCCGTGTCTCGACCAAATGATTCATCAAAGGAATGACGAGCAGGATATCGACCGGCCGGATATCGACGGTTAGCAGACCCAAAGACTGTAAGTACGTACTCGTATTTCGCCAGGTTACCATGGTCAGAAGTCGGTGCGAATACTCGAGTTTGGTAGCACGGGACTCGCCACAATCACATTGACTCTCTTCCCCATGGACCCAAGGTCGAAGAACCAAACGGGATATCCTAAGACCGCCGGCAAAATGAGAAACCAACCACTGACCACCCCGCTCCGAACCCCGTGGGCTGGTCAGGTGAGCGGACCATCTACTCCGTAGCGCCGGCTCAGCCCACGTGAAGATGTGACGTACTGGAGGAACGAGCCCAGGCATGCTTGTGATGTCATTACGCCAAACCCGGGTTTTTAGGTAATACTTCAGGGGGCCTATTGTCAGATACCTGCCTCACATGGCTTAGTAAGATACTTCATGTTATCGTTATCTTATCTTATCGTGTACATGTACTTTCCTACCTGACGTCGTGCGACTTCGTACGCATCTGGCTCAGGGACGAGCCTCTATTCTCTTGCGTCCTTCGACTAGGTTTCTTAGGTATACCGTTCACCCGGCGACGGTTCCTTGCAGTCCTGCTCAGAATGACTTGGGCCCAAGCGTTTCTATACTTGGACCTGGCCTTACACACGCAGTGGGGTTTCTTCACACATATGTATCCTCCGTTCCTACGACAGCGCCTTCAGTTCAGTCACCGGGTAGCTTGCTTGGCGTCTTGGGCAATAAAGGGACCGAGATAGATTAGTCCGTATAATTTTGATTTCAGGGTGTTCATGTTCATAAACAGCTCCTATCTCAGTCGCGGTAGCACCCATCTGATACTCCCTTGGACTGAGCCTCGTCGCATCGTAGGTAACCCTTCTGTGCAATAATTGTCGACGGAGTATGAAAGTCAAGAAAACAGCGAGTAATCAGCAATCAGTGACTGTAAATCCATGCTCCCAAACTCCCACGCTTTTGCCTCGGAGCGGCCAGAGTGCGAAAGTAAAGTAGCACTTCATAACTCGGCCCGCCCTGGATGACAAGAAAACAGACTTCCCTCCCTGACCAACGGTACTATCTTCTTCAAGCCAGTATAGTACCAACATTGAACGTCCCGGAGGAGACTGGCGATGCTACGTCTTGACCCCCCGGGCACTGACCTCGCCCCTCTCGCCAATGTTGAGAGCGACGCGGCAGTCGGGACAGTACCACTTTGTCGTTCGCGGAGGGATGCCCGTGAGTCCCACGCATTCCAGATGGAACCATTCCATGGGACAAGCCTTTGGGAACATGTCAGCATCGTTGATCAGCAGGAGCCACAGGGAACGAAAGGGCGGGCGGAAAGAGAGCAAGAAACAAGAAATAGTATGGACATGGCAAGAAAATGGTCAACAGAACACGTACCGCGTTGTCGCAACTGATCATGGTGCCAAAGCTGACCCTGTTGCATACACAATATCTCGGTTCGTCCGGGTCAATACGGTTGCCCTCGTCGTCGACTTCCTCCATCTCCTCGACCGCCTGTCCGTTGTCCTTCTTCTGCGACCGCACCCGCCGCTTGACGCAGGGAGCCTTCTTACGACGGCCGACAGCACTACTGCCGCCCGAAGAAGTCGTGCTCACTACGCCCGGCGCCGGCCGCCTTGCCCGCCTGCTCGTCGTCTGCGCCTCGGGGGCCGGCGTGTTCCGCGCTGTACTAGAACGCCGGGGTCGGTCAGCGGCCAGGGAGGGCTGTGGCTCTTGGCTGGGAGCCTTTCCGCGGGAGGAAGGCCGGACGCGCGCGACCACTTCGTCGGATACGGGCAGCTTGCTTGGCGTGCTAGACCGCGAGGCGGCCTGCTTCCCACTCGGCGCAGCGGACGACTGAGCCTGATCTTGCTGAGCCTGGACTTGAGGGTCGGCGGACGCGCCGCGTTGGCGAGCCTCGGCTTGCTGCTTCAGCTGTAGTTGCTGCCGTTGGGACTTCTTAGCCGCGTCCCCTCGTGTTTCTCGTTTAGACGCTTCACGAACGGGCGGTAGGATCGGTGTGGTGGATTTCCTGGGAGACGCGGATGGTGGAGGGATAGGCGTCTCCGCTGGTGACTTCACGCGAACCGCGGTGCTCGTGGTGTTCGAGAGAGCCGGAGACGCGGTACGCTTCGGCGCATCTTGGCCGGGAACAGGAATAGGAACCGGGGTGGAAGACTGGGTCGTCCCCGTAGAGCCGTTGGGCGTGAGAATCGGAGGGGGGATGGGCGTCTCGGTCATCGGCTGAGAGCCGAGGCTTGCGCGTAGTTGAGGGATGGGGACTGGCGTCTCCGTCTTCGTCCGCTTCAGAGGAGGGTGACCCCCCGACGCATCAGTCGTGTCGGGCTTCTGTTCTTCACTTTCAGCAATAGAGTGGCGCTTGCGCTTGTTTCTGGCCGACGTCGACTTGGCCTGAGCGGTATTGTTGGGTTTGGCCGGCAAACCAGGAGCTGGCTGCTGTGGCGTCATGAGCTTCCTAGCCGTCTCGTTGAACCGGCGAGCCGACTCCTCGGCTTCTTCGGCAGCCTGTTTTGCAAGCGACTCCCTCTTCTGCCTCTTGGCCTCGTTCAGCTTCATGCCCCTGTTGCTCGATGGCACCCCCTCCGACGTAAGGGCGGCCGCGCTCAGGGCCCCCTCGGGGAGCTTATGAGGACCTGGCTGGGATTCTGCTACGACGGCCGCCGGTGGCGGATCAATGGCCCTACCCTCCTCTTCGGCTTTCTTCTTGGCTTCACGGTACGCTTCAACACCGCGTCCGAGATCATTGAGTTCTCTGGCAATCATGGCGTCGCTCGGCGTCCAAGTCGCGTTCTTCTTCATGCGCTTTCGAAGTCTCGCGAGCTCGAAAGGAGTCAGCTGCAACCAAGGGGCGTCCGCGCCCCCAACGACCACGTTGCCCGGGGTTGCCGGCTTGGCGGGCGGAGGATGTTCGGCCGACCCATCGGCGACCATGGCAACAGCTGCCACTGCTTTAGGGGTCGGGACCGGCTGAGAGGGTTGGGACGGTTGAGATGGCTGAGATAACTGAGAGGTCAGGGGGGGTTGGGTGGGCTGCGAAGGCTGCGAGACAGAAGGGGTCGGTTTAGGCGTCTTCGGTGGCTTGGGCGTCTTCTGTGCCCTGACGACTTTGATTCGTGGTGTGGGTGTGGCGACCACGGGTATAGGGTGACGCGTCGACTCGATCTCGTCGTAATCGGAGCTCTCCTCGCTGTCGGAAGTGTAGGGCTCGAAATTGTCGTAAGGGGCGAGGACCTCGCCAGGTACGGTGATCCTTGGCACGGTCGGGCGCCGCACTTTTTTTTTGTCAGAACCCAAAGTGACGAGCTTGGGCGTCTTGGTGACCTTTGGTGACTTGGATACCGCGACGGGGCTTTTCTGTTCTTCGGCCGTTGGGTAATTCTCGAGCATGTTCTCCAGCTTGGATAGGATGACCTTGGCTCGGTGATAGTGGCGCGTCACATTTTCGGACATGCGCACGGCCTCGGCATGTGCAAAGGTTCTTGAGTTCACTACACGACGGAGAGCCTCTGATATATCAGCCCGCAGCCGGACAGGGGAGGGGCGTTCGTCGGCAGGAAGGTTCGGGAGCTGGCCCCAGGTGCGGGTGAGGTTATGTGCGGTTTCGGAAGCATCGTAGTATGACTGATCAAGCTTTCCGATCAATGTAAGAGATCGAATTATGTCGGCAGGTAGGTACTCGGTGAAATCGAGAAAGTCGGTGACGGTAGCCTGAGCGTCGGGGTCAGGGTCGGCGGGGACCTCGAGGGGTTTGATCGAGCTGTCCACGGAGGCGGTTGGTTGTGGCATTTCATGCTCCATAGCTGCCTTGTTGCTTGGCAAAACACCTTCCTCGGCCTTGACCGAATCTCCTCTGGGAGACATGATGGGTGGATTCGCGGGCGGCGCAGGAGGAGGAGGCGACTGGCGCCCGGGTACGTAAGGCTGAGCGGTACTGATCGCAAGTTGGCGCCGAGACGAACCACGCGTGTGGAAGGTAGTTGCTTTTGCCGATCACATCTGTGGCTCCGAGGCTGTTCGGGGTAGATGGTGGAATTTAGAAGCGTATAGAGATGGCCGGCGATGAAGCGACATTAAAGGCGGCAAACTGCACATGCGTGCGAGGATCAAACTCTCGTGAAGCGTTGTTGAAGTGCTGTTCATCGGGCGAGGCGCGTCACGCTCTCACCTCCAATCAACAGGGTCTGTGCGCAGCCGTACTTCCCCACAGAGCCTCCCGTCCACTGCACGGGATATAGTAGAGCCGATTCCGTAGATTCAGCTGATTTTTATTAGTAATATTCACTATGGAGTACAGGGTGTACGTACAAATTCGTACTTCGTACAGCGCCTGAAACTGAAGACCAGACCTGCATTTCGATCCCGTCCTGTCAGTCACGCCAAGCACCATCTGTCCAATTCTAGTCGTATGGATGACATGTGTGTGTCGCCTTGGTAAATCCCTCCGCTGGGAGGGGCGAGTACAAGTATACTCAGTGATATGCGCCTCGTATAGAATCTGGCTTCATGGGAAGACGCGGACCTGTCAGTCAAGAAGTTATGACGACCGTCCGGGTCGGTGGAGGAAGACGATATCGAACTACGGCATCCGGTGATGGGGACTTCCAATGGCATATGCAGGACACTGCGTAGCTGAGCGACTACGATAGTGAACCATCGGGCCAGCGGCCACACCGTCACTCATTCCGCCCATATTTGAAAGAACCTCCGTCATTATATCGTTGTATTATTATCGCGATAACCCCTATGGACATACTTTTCACACCACTGGTCTCTAGTGACACCATAACATTCGGTCACCATCCCAGTTGACGCTGCGACTATCCCTAACGTCAATTTCCTCGCCAGAGGAGGCAAAGACCCTGATGATCGTCTCAATCTCGAAGGAGGTGAAGCAGACCTTCTCAGAAATCGCCAATTGAATCTGTCTCATCCCCTACTGCCACACCCCGGCTACCGCACGGCCGTGGAACCAAAAATCATTTCATGGCTCTTCCCCGACAAACGCCAGTGCCACGCCAGTGAGGAATGACGCGACAACCCAGGGCCCCGCATAGCTCGCTGACCCCCGCGACTCCACGCCGCCTATTGTCATGAGGCACTGAAGATACGTGCTGATCCCTGTCACGGCCATTGCCACAGACGTCCGCAGAATAATCACTTTACCCCTGGTAGTGTATCCCCAGAGGTTATATAGCACCGTCTCACCCAAAGTCGCCGTCACGGGGTCGAACTGCTCCAGCTTTCCGTCCTCTTTGCTGCGGCCCGTCGCCGTGAACGGCGTAAAGATAAAGCTCCGTGCTGCGAATCCAAATGCCAAAGCGACGGGAAGTAGCGACAAGTAGCTGGCCGTGTAAACAGGCGTCAGGTCGGGGAGGCCCTCAAAGTATACAGCAAAGCTGGTCGGCAAGTACGTTTGGAATGCCGAGAACAGTGTGATGCCGTAGATCATCGCAGACAGAAGCGTCGTGTAAGCCTGGATGGGAATGTCCGTCAAGATTTCTCGGTTGGCTACATTCTTGCCCTGTCGTGCGTGGGCGCCTGAGAGCGGGCGTAGGAGTTGGAAGGGCGCGAACGTCGATAGCATCTCAATTCCAAGGGCTGAAAGTGCGGTTGGCGTGCTGATGTTGTAGAATGTTGAGAGCAAGAACGCCTGCGACAGGTGTACCAACGGTCAGCGGGATACATGTTCTCGTTGTCCTCGCTACAAGAACGGGTTGTCTGAAAAGGATCATTGCGTGGCAAGGAGTGGTGCTGGGATGCCGCTTGGCGGCTTGCAGCTCGCGGTGCTGATAACGGAGTGGATGTTTTCGAAGAATGGGAAGGACGGAAGGAAAACAAACATACCACTGGGCCATGCGCAAGGAGATTCAGCGCAGCGACATCCAAGCTATCAAACCCGGCAAACCACGCCAGCGCAAGCTCAGTTCTGTACGCATTACTTTGTCAGCTTCCGCCCCGTGTCAGGATTCCAACTGGCCCGACCAGCATTGACAACTTACATCCTCCAGCCTGCCAGTACCCCAACTTCCCCCCATGTATTCAAGCCCTTCCCAACACTAGCAAGTTCTCCGCCGCTGAATTCGTTGAGAAGGCTATATCCCAAGCTCGAAATGCTGAAGCTCAGGATGGTGATCAGGGGAAACTGCAGGGCAGCGGGTAGCTTGGACAGGCGACCGGAATATGACGTCGCGGTCGCCTCTGGGACCACCCCAACCGCAGCTACGGCGCCATCCTCATTTGTTTCCAGGATTTCGAGGTTCGGCGCAACAGATTCCAGCGCGCGCGCCGAATCGTCGACGGGGAGGTCAGACGCGGCGTCAACCGCGGGGTCCTTCTTCGCGGATCGGCGCACAGGCGGCATCGCAATATCGTCGCGGGACTATTATGTGGGTAATAACTTAGTATAGTTCAGTGCACCCAGTCGGCGTTCTAATTGCCAAAGGGGAAAAGAAGAAGGAAGAAAAGAAAGCAAAAGAGTGTGTCCGAGTTGATGACGAAATAAAAAAGTAAGAAAAGATGCACTAGAAGGAAAAACCAACGTGATTTGGAGGATACCTTAGGTTGGTGGTGGTGACGGAAAGGATTCGTACTTCGCAAAGTACTCGTCAGTTACAGCTGAGGGGAAAGCTCAGAAGATGTGTGGGGTAATTAGTGACGTCTCCGGGGAAACAATCTTATCCAACACGTGATGTTAGCTCTGCTCCTTGTGGCTGTGCTCAAAGATCAACCACCCGCCACAAAAGCTTGCAAGCCACTCAAGGCCCAAACCAGACTCGGATCTACCACGCCCAGGTCCGTCCCGTCAAAGGTCCAATGCTCCACACTTCTTCGACGACAAATGCTAACTAATAATACTCCGGAGGAGCTGCATGAGTACATGGGTCAACGACTCTTCACCATTCTTTCCACTGGGTCACGATGAGGGGACCCTTGCCAGTTGCCGAAGAAGAATTTTTCCCTCCGTTTCTCTCTTTTGTTTTTCCCGCCCCTTCATCGAAACACCTCCGTCTTGTATTCTCTGCTGCGTTCTTTTCGTTTCTTGCTCTCTGAGAAGCGTCCCGTCCCAGTATCGAGTCGCCCGAGTTCGATTCTCCCACTTACACGTCATGCGCTCTGTGGCACGCGATCGTGGCGTCGGTTTCCACGACGGAACATGAAAGGGCTTGCACATCACTGGAGTCATCCATATGGCTAGGATGTCATGAGCATCCCATTCCGGCAATTGATGTGCCGTCGCCTCTCCATCAATCCTCATTTTGATACGTTCATCCTTGAGTCCAAGGAGTTGGTGCTCTAGCCATATGAGCGATCGTTCTACGAGCTGGGAATTCGGTGCCTCTGAGTGCTAATGGTCATGGCAACGACGATGGAAGACGACCAAAGTGATTCTCTGAAGATGATATTCGCTTGTTTGAAATAGCTTCAGATTGGTCAGGTCAGCTCGACGCACTCTCCCGTCTCTCACTTTAACCTCGTGGTGATGCTCTCGCGATCGCCGGCTGCTGTCGTCAGAGGGCGTCGGGCTCCCCACTCTTCGGTGCTGAGAGATCGGCCTCGTGCGGAGACTCGACCACCTTCTTTACACGGGGTGTTTAAATATATGGTGGTACAAATGAAACGCATAATGCCGCCCCTTTCTCCAACTTCCCATACCTCACCCACGTGCTGCTCACTCTCACTTCCTATCAGTTGCACCGCACGAGTCGGGTGTCATGAAATCCAAGAAAGAGGAGAAAAAGAATAAACAGAAAAAAAAAAGAGGGAAAACGCCGCTACTCTTCCATGCGACCAAAGACGCCATCGTCATCCTCATCGCTCCGCGACCGCGACCGCCGATCAAACTCGTCCTCGTCCATCATGCTGATGCTGTCACTCTCCTCGGTCTTGGTGTCCCTGCGGATCTCGCCCCGCGTGAAGCTTTCTGGCTGTCGCGATGGATAGCTGCTGAGGAATCCTGTGCTCGACAGCGACGCTGCCTGATCGAGATACTGTATTGGCAGAGGTGGTACTGGGGGGACGTCGGTCGACAAATTGGCCATACGCGACCCGTTGTTGCTATTGAAGCTGCAGCTCAACAGCTCCACTGCCGCAGCTAGCTCACGATCTTCTTGTCCCGTCGCATTTCGCCCCGATGACGGGGGCCGTCGGTCCTGGCTCATCTGTCGGAAGTGGGAGAAGCCCGAAGCGTTGGGCATGCTCCCCGTCAGGAGAGGGTTGTTCGAATTCCCGGGCTGGTACGACCGTCCGAATCCGCTCCCGTGGCTGAATCGCTTGGAGAACGGGCCAGGTGCGCCGGAGGTACCAAACGCGTCTAGCTGAGGGGGCGGTGTAGTGTCGGCAGAGCTATGACGCGAATCGGAGAATCCTGATGCCGCGGGAGACGCGGTTGATTCCGGCTCGCTGGGGAAATCTCTCGCAGACTCGGGCGGACTGGTGGTCTGAGCGGCGGCCGCAGCATCTTCGGTCTCCTTTCCATTCATGGCGACCAGGACCGACGCAGCCTCGAGGAGTTGGACTTGTTGGTGCTTGGAGATGAGCAACTTGGACGTCAACGACCATTCGGGCGTATGTTCCCACCTGGCCAGAAATCAGTCATTCGAAACCCATGCCAGAGCCAACGATGCTGAGGGGACGGGCAGTACGCAGATGAGGGATCCATCCCATCACGAGGCCGGATGAAGGAGTCGGAAGCCAGGAAAGGTGATGGACAAGGAGGTGGGCAAGGGAAAGGGTGACGAACAAGTGTTTGGTCAGGCAGCTGCTATGCTTGTATCCCTTGCCGCAGGTTTCGCAGCGAAGCTCGACACGATTGCTTTTCCGACGCTCCTTTACGAGAGCTTGGCCATCGCTTGCCCTTCGGGCACGAGCCTTGACCGACCTTGTATTCCCCTCGTCCGCATAGGGCTCGTCATCAATGGCATTTTCCGGCACTTCTCTTTTGTCCATGTGGAAACGGTGTGTCGGCAGGCTCGACGGAGGGGACACGAGGCCGTCTGCAGCGGCGCCACGGGCAGCATTGCTTCTGGACGTGGTAGGGCGACGGGAGCTGGCAGCTATGGACACCGCCGAGGCTCCATTGCCGCCTGCTTCCTTGAGAGCTGCCGCCACTGCCGCCACATTCGCAGTGGGGTTGCTCACGGACTTTCTGCGGGTAACACGGTGGTTGGCATTGAGGGATGTGCTTAAGATTGAGTGGGAGTTATTTCTTGAGTGGGATTGTCGAGTGGTCATGAAGCCCGAGGCGGAGCCTTGCGAGGGTGAGGATCGATGGGTCAATGGCCTCGAGGTCTGCTGCATGTCCTAAACAAAGAAAAAAAAGAAAAACAAGGGAATGTCAGCTTTCAGAGTCTTAAGGTAGTAGCGACAAGTGTCCCAATGCAGTGCAAGATGGCTCGGATCTCCTTTCGTAGGCCACGTCGGTGTTTCCTGTGGTGCCTGGAGGGGGACGAAGCGTACCTTGGATGAGGCCATTGCTGCGATCTATGGGGACCGTGTATGGCAATGAGAGTGGTTGGGGATAGCCTCGAGCACGTACAACGTACAGCCACCAAGAAGCATGCACAACGAAGTGGCTGCGATGGTGATCAAACGTTGCGTGACGAATGCTGGTGTAGGAGACGAGATATTCGGAGCTGAAGACCACAGGAATAATATTATTTTGGGAGGAGCAGTTGCAATTCAATTCCGCCGAAGGGTGGGTGTCTGTGTGCAAAGAGGGAGGGTGCGAGTCTAGCAAATGGCATTCTCACTGTGCCTTGTTGGAGGCACCAGCCGATGGTGGCATGTGGGCAAGACGAGAGACCATAGACAGATGGGCTGGGCTGGACTCTGGGAATGGCTAGGGCGATAGTGGATTTCCTGCGCGCACCTTGTTCGAACGAGAAGGTGTATGTACAACGTACAACGTAATTACTTGGTAGGATGTACTTTGTACACCTCTACCAGGGTTTAATAGGCTAGCTCGTATACAAGCCCCACTTCCCTTATATGACTGGATAATGAGAATAAGTGACCCACCCAAGTATAGGTACCTACTTTTATATAATATTGCCTAGTAAATTCATGTACCTGTACATACTCAGAAATCCGATTCCATTCCTTCAACACCATACCTAGGTAATCAATAATCAATCTGTCCTCTTAATGGCCTTAAACGTACTACGAATAAGACTTCTATATTTGCCTCCTAAACTGCTTTAATAGCTGCTCCAATAGCTGCTTTCAATTCCTCTCTGCCCTCCACCGAAGCTCCGGATATTGACGATCAATCCAGCTCTTTATAACGAACCAAATACAACATCGTGATGGCTTCAATTTTTATTCTTTGTTGACGTCAGTCTCGTGGCGACATAATGCTTTGTACCTCTCCATACAAAATTGTATGGGAAGGTACCGATCGGCAGCGTAATCCAATGAACGGTTGAGATGTGGGGCAAAGTCGCAAACTAACGTATTAAACCCTGGTAGGGGTGTAGTGTACATTGTACCTTGGCACAATCGACTGAGGGGCCGAAGCCATCAATCAGTCAGTCTCCCGCTATCTCGACCCGAGCAAAGTGCTGCGGGGATCTGATGCGGAGTACCTACTCCCTGTTAGGTTGTTGCCTCAGAACCGGGATAAGAGACCAGACCAATAGACACATGTACAGGGCCAGCGTAGTATGTATATTACACAGGGCGACTGCTGGGAGGGCGTTTTTCGGGGAGGCTTTCGCCTACGGGTACACTGGCTTGCCAGTGTCCAACGTTTGGCCTACCTGATTGTCGTTACGGTCTCCATCGGACGGAAGGCAAAGTTGCATAATAGACGAACATCCTTGCATTATCCGTAAGGCAGGTCTGATTACTTCTTTGAGTGAATAAGAGGCGGTATTTCGTAGGTAAGGACCATAGGTAGGTGATACTTGGCACAGCCCCTCCAAACAAAGCCTAGCAGCGTAGTGTAGGATGATTTAAGGGCCGGCCATGGTCGGGGAGATACCAGGTGAATAGCGGGGGATGGAGGATCGCAACTGAGGGGAACGGGCTGGAAAGGAAGGAAACATTCACTGCTACGGACATCTGATGAGGGGAGGCGTGTATGTACATACACTACCTAGGAACACAACCCAACCCTCGTATGATTGCTCTTTCTGGTTAGACTGGCAGTAATATGTACAGGGTACACGAGTGTGGGGACGTCCGCTGGCCTGGCTCTGAGTATACATACTGTGTATTGCACTGTCAAGTCGTGCTTCGCTTCGTAGATCACTACGTGGCTTATACGACCTAATGATTGTCTAAAGTCTTGAATATTTTTGGTAACCTCAATCTGTATTTGTCTAGAGAAAATTATTTCGTATTTGTACAATAGGGCAGCGGCTAGTTTTATGTGATTAGAACAAAGCGAGTCTTATTGTTGCTAGCTTGGAAGAGAGAGACATGACGTGATAATTTTGTTAAATACTGGAAAGGACCTTGCTCTTACTCTGTACAGAGCCAATATATAACATGGTGTGTTGCTGATATAGCATACCTCTGCTTTGAAGCGGAATGATCTATACAGTCGGGAGACAATGGTATTATATTATCTTGTAATCCATAGGCCATGGCCATGGTTGCCTTTACGCAGTAGGATTCAAACTGCCTCGTGTTTAGTTCTTTAGAGAGGGAGGAATCCAATCTCAATCTACTACAACCGAGGACAACCACGCGTGTCCCAACTCTTCAATACGATATGATAGATGGGAAAGACTTGGTGGTAGTGGCATTTTTTGCGTCAGAGGTAAACTTGGTAAAGAAGTACTCATAGCCATTAGGATGGTAAAAGAAGTTTGTGCTCTCTCATGGTGTACGAAGTACGTGGAGTCAGGATAAACAGGAAGACCAGCATTATAATTGAACAGTTCGACTTGTTACAACGTAAATCGCCGGAACTCCGTCGAGCCTTGAATCCCATGTCCCAGCAGCTTGTCTATCAACCATACTCGTCAATCGGAATTTCTGAAGAAAAGGTAACCAATGTGTATAGCACAACTCTGGTCGTCACCTGCTTGAATAACATTCAGCGGGAAGCTTTACCTGGTATAGGGGCTCTTTGAATACAATAGCAGTCAAACATTTTATGCAGTTTTGTGTAGGAGACGCCGATTCAAGGGGATGCACAGTGTTCATTCCCTCCCTCCAGCAGCGGAGGTCAGCTGAGCATGCATTTTTAGCTGAGAGTAACCTTCCAGCGTTTTAGAGACACACTCTAGCTGGTCACGCCCCTAACCCGGGACTCCACCTTACAGTGCGGGGTCAATATATAGTGGGTAAATGGAGCGGAACGCTTCCACCGTTTTCCATTATGACTGTCTGACCTTTGGTGTTTGTCTTTTTTTTTTTTTTTTTTTTTTTTTTTTTTTTCATTAAGCAGACGGCGAGTTCTTATGATCTGAGAGACGACTCTAAACGACACTACCCAGGTACAGATCATCCCAAGAACCGCTACTTTTACATTGGCCATACCCGGTGAGGAACCACAGCAAATGGGGAGAGGACTTTACGTGCTGCCCTCTCATTGTCCACGAATGCCACCCAATAACACCCGTAGGGACAAAAGGAACAAAGATGTGCTGATGAGCGCTAACCGAGAATCGATGGCTTCTCGATCGACACCCGACCGACCCCGTTCTTATTAAATTTCCGTCAGCGTCATCCGTCGCCGATTCGACGACCGCTAGCCGTACCTGATTGACCACAGTGACGTACGTACGTATCCTTGCTATATATTCCCTATACGTTGTATGTATCCGTACCGTCACCTGCCTTGGTACACGGGGCCTCGTATCATCGGCAGGAGAATGTCCGGGGATGGATGGGCCCCTGGGAAGAGGCCCACCTAATGATATCCATCCAGGCGGCAGGCACCTTTCCCCACATCCATCCCCGCGACCTTTGCCCATACATAGACAGAGAGCTGCCGCTTTCTCCTCTGCCGCTCAGCCACTAGATACCACGCCAATGCAACGTTTTAGCCGTCCCTGTGCATCACGGGGTGCTGTCTTTATGGAATCAAGTTGGAGCTGGGAGGTAGAATAGCCATCCAGTTCCAGGCAGCCGTCCAGTCCCAGCCGATATTTAAATAACACCATGACCATCCCGAGGGACTGATCATACTAGATTTCCCTTCCCCTCTTGAGCTCCCAGAATCCATGAAGCGAGGTAAATCAACGGCTCAAGAGGCGCTACTGTGCGGCGTATCACGAGACCAACCCGTCATCTCGCAGGAAAACGACTGCTTTCTTGCTCTGGAAAGTCCTTTCAACGTGCAAATGATTCGCCTCGATAATGTGCGAGGCGTCCCTTGCGAGGAAATCGGTGTTATAAACATTGACTGGCATTGAGCATTCAATGGGACAAGAAAAAGAAACGGACATAACTACGATGATTCTTGCGCGGCCAAGTTGTCGGTTTTTCTTTCGGGCCACGGAAGAGGGTAGGTTGTCCAGATGGGCGCAGAAATCCCGTTTCCAGCTGTCTCACAGAACGTCTTTGATCTCCCGGTTGCATCGTTGCTGAAATACTTCACTATGAAAATACATAGTACCTAGACTGGGACAAATTGCTATTACTAAACATACAAAGTACGTGATACGGATGTCGCTACTGCTGGTGATCTCCGAAGCCGGCGATAAGATAGCTGGGGAATTCAACTGTTGCTCTATATGCGACTACATGCCCCAAGACAGGACAGAGAATCAGAGGATCAGGGAATCAGAAACATTCACTCCATCTCGCCCTGGGATGATAAGGACGTCGCCGTCAAAAACGGACAGCAACTTTCTGACGTTATATAACCCTTTTTTGCATCGACCCTCGTCCCTTAACTGATTATATGCGATGCCCGAACGCTACCAAACGGTCGGCCGTGGTGGTGCTGGCAACTACATGTCCCAAGGTCAAATCGAACAGGCCCGAAGAGCATCCAGCGATGTATGATCCAACTCTCCCACGTCACTCATTCTGTCGCTTCATGAGGCTTAACCTTTGTTTGCCCTTCTGACCATTCTGGCCCTGGCTTATATCGTCTTCTTCTGTCTATCCCAGGACCTCGACGCCAAGAAAGTGACCACAAACCAGACAACCACGAGTGTGTTGTCCAACTACGCCCCCACCGGGCGCGGCGGCTCAGGCAACTTCCACGACCCGGCGACGCTCCCCGTTTCTGACCCGCAGTTGGAAGAGACAAAGACCGCACGACCGACGGGCAGGACATACGCGTACAGCGGGCGCGGTGGCGCGGGGAATTGGGGGACTGCTGCTGCCACGGCGGCGGGCCCCAACTCCACGCTGACCGCGGACAGGATAGAGGCGCTGGAGCGGAAAGTGATGCAGGATGTCGAGGCTGGGCTGGCGATGCCGCCTAGGGTGCATACACAGCAGGCGCGAGTTGTAATGGAGGACGAAAGCGATCAATAGAAAACCTATTTTGGGCCGGCCGTTAATGGCACGGCAGTTCCCTCACCGGTCAGGTGCGTTTAGCTGGGAGGCGAATATGGGTGGCTAATACATGGACGACTCTCTCATGCCTTTTTCGTTCATGTCGCAGGAAGGACTCTGGCGGTCCGTGCTAGGGTGTCCTGGGAACAGCCTTGACGAGGTTCCAGGGAGGACCCCATGGGGATCAATCTTGAAGTTCCCTTGTATTTTTGGTATACCACAACCGCTAACGCCAGAAAGTCCCTCGTGGGGATGCACATGTCATCAACCCCCTATCCATAACGCCAGACGACGAATAGACCACGGAAATATCAACACGACCGCCATATATATCATGGTCCAAGACTTCAATCGACCTCCATATCATCCTCGTCGCCATCCTCTCCAAACGACTCGCCATCATCGTCGTCGGCGAAGCGCACGCCGGCACTCTCGCGCTCTTCGATGACATCGCCGTCGACCGTGACCCGCTGCCGCACCTTCTCCTCGCCAAACAGCCTGCTCTGGACCTTCTTCTTCTTTGTGACGACGTTGATGGTCTCGGCACGGTCGGCGGCGGCAATCTCCTCCTCGGTGGCGCCCTGTTCGGCGAGCGCGCGCTTCTCGGAGCCGCGCAGGCGCGGCAGCAAGTTCTGGTTCTCGGCGACGAGGCGGCGCGCCGTGGCGAGCTCGCGCTCGCGCTTGCCGGCCATGCGCTTCTTGTAGAAGACGCGCTCGCGGCGGGAGCGGATCTCCGAGATGCGCTCCATGGCCTTGATGGTCTTCTGGACCAAGTCGCGGTCGTAGCGCACCGGCACGTTGCGGCGGGCGGCGAATTGCAGTGTCGAGTCGACCGTCATCTCCTTGCCTGTGTCGTGTTGTCGCTTTGGCTTAGCGGCGCTGGAACTCGTGGGAAAAAATGGAAGGGAAAAAGAAGAGGGGCCGGGAAAACTGCGTAGTCGGCGCAGAAATGTAACATACCCTTGGCAGTTCGGTATGCCTTGGTCCAGCCAACCTTTCTCGGGTTGCGCTTCATCTTGAAGGACTTTACTCATTTGTTTAGCTTCGCCGCCTTCTCTTAATGTTAAAGAGGTGTTACCTTGTGGCATTTGCTCCTGAATCACACCGCCAGGTTAGCCATGAGACCTAGAACTTAGACCAGACCAAGTGGACAACGTACCGGCAAAACCGAAATGACCTCCCATCATTGCGGTTGAATGTGATGCCCTATATCGTATGTCAAAACCCCCGTTTGCCCATGCTCGCGAACGATATAAACCCGTACCTTGGAGGGATATGCCTATATTGGAGGGGTTAGCGAGGGGCAAGGGTAAAGCGAGGGAATGGGTAATGACGACTCACAGGTCTACTGCAGAAATGACACACTTCGATCCTCATCTTGAAGTGCTGGGAGAGGACTCAATCGAGGGGTAGGAGGACCGGTAACGGGAGCACAAGAGAGACAAGGAGATAGAACTCGCATAGGTCTTCACTTTTGGTGAGCGGTCTGAACGGAGAAAAAAAAATCAAGCTCTGGTTGGCTATCTTATCTTATCGCAGGAATTGTGGGGAGCGAATGGGTACAAAAAATGTGAGCCGAGAAAAAGCCGGCGCGGCGCAAGGAGGACCATGAATTTCGCCATCCCATCCCCAACTGACAACTTCCGAATCCGAGCCGTCCAAACTTTTCGATTGTTTCCGCCACCAAACACCAAACGTCAAAACCCATTCAACGAAACACCCAGAAAACATGGCGTCTGCTGTTGCGTGGGGAACTGGAATTGCCGTAGCGGCCTTCTTGGTATGGGCTTGGAAACGGCGTGCCTAGACGAAAAAGACAAAAACGTGGCTAACAAATTATCGACAGGGCCGGGCAAGTCTCGTGGCATGGCGGCGATCGCGCGGCGGTGTCGGTGCGATGGGCAGGGCCTTCTACAAGGGCGGTTTCGAGCCCAAGATGAACAGGAAAGAGGCCTCGCTCGTCCTCTCACTCAAGTAAGCCACGGCCCAATTTCCCCTGGAGACGCCAGAACGTGTGTGTTAACCGGGAGGGCTGTTTTGTAGCGAGCGGGCCATCACCAAAGAGAAAGTGCGCAAGGCACATCGGACTCTCATGCTGCTGAACCATCCCGACCGAGGTGGCAGCCCCTATCTGGCAACCAAGATCAACGAGGCAAAGGAGCTGTTGGAGAAGTCAGCGTCATGACAGGGATAAACCTCCCGTCCAGGAAGAATGGGCGCTTTTCAACTGTCCCCCGAAGGGATTATGGCGGGCAGCTTTCGGGTGGCTGCCGCTTGTACTTGTAGCAACAGACTGGTTTCGAGACATAGCGATGGCGTTTTCTGATTCCGGTTTGGTTTCAATGCATTATGCATTCCGTGCTGGGATGAGTAGAAGGATGTTTGTTGAATACGATACTCGGGGCTAATGAACTCTGTCTCTTTCTCTCTCCTCATATGGCTTCAGTTTGGTATCCTTATGCTGTATGTTCTTTCAACCCCTCGTGTCTCACGCTTGCTTACTCTGTACTGCGCATATGTGGGGTTAGACTGTGGGAGAGTAATAGTAACTCATGGTAAGTCACCTTGATAAACACTCGGGAGTCAAGTTTGCTCAAGCAAGGAGGTAGGTGGAAGTTCCTGGAAAGAATGTCGTTGGATACGCACAAGCTTTAAGGAGTAGATGAGCAGATGCTGGAGATTGATCATCATCCCAAACTCTGTGGTCTTTGTACTTGGTCTGAGCCGCCGTTGAGGTGCATGTATTGATGGAACCAAGTATCACCTTCATCGCGTGTGATTCCTTAATCATCTCGTGCATTCTTGCCCGGGGTCACTCCTCCCATACCCGCCGGCATCCACCAGACGGCTATGACATGAATCTGGCTCCGCCCTGTTCAATTGTTCTTTGCTACCATGTTTGCTTGAGCCATCGTCTGCGGGAAGGTGCCGTGTTACTAGGTACTTCCTCTCTCTAATACCTACGTACCTAGGAAGGTTGAAGATGCCTACCTGCCTTGGATACGTACGAAGTAAGGGGCTGGCCGGTTGCTCCTTCTTTTCCTCACTCCCACTGATATAACTCCAACACCCAAACTCTTTACGCCATCGACTTCTGGCTTGAAAGTCTTCCCTCCCTTCCTCCAACCAGTGGAATAAGCAATAACAACCGCCGCCTGGGTGTCCTTCAATCCTTCTCGTTGCCAAGGGACTTTTGATTCGAGATGGAAGACGACGACTTCACCATGTACGACCGGTGGGAGCATATTGAAGGCGTCCTTGGGCCCTATTCCGCCGGAAACGCTGGGGTTAAAGTCGAAGTCTCGTCAGCTCCTGGCATCGATGCGGAACCCCGGCTGATCGATCTCAATTATGTTCGCGAAGAAGTTGCCAACTCGGAGATGGCTATGAAGCCCAAGAAGTCCAAGAAGTCTAGCTCCTTTTATGGTGAATATACGCCACTGCCTCCAACTTCTTGCGAGCCGGATCCTGTCAAGGCGCAGCAGCTCCTGGGAAAGACATTTCCTGAACTTCAGGGCCTGGAAGTAGGAGAGCTGTCGGAAGAGGGAATGACTTTTGTTTCCTGGGATCTTGCCCTCCAGTATCCCCAAATGTTCATTGGCAATCGAAATCGTCCCAAGGTATGTGGTTCGAGGTCGACCTCTATGAAGTGCCTCTGCAGTCAGTTTGATCTTGTTGCTGTATGGAAGCTGACATGGGCCGGCCAACCATTCCTAGGCGACTCCCCTGTTTGAAGACATCCTCCATGGTCATATCTGGGATTTGTAGGTGGCGAGACATCTTTGTTCATTCCAAACCACCAGAAGCATCTTCCCGCCTGTCCTTCTTCGCCTTCCCCCTTTTCTTCCAGGCCCTTAACTCGCAAAGCTGACTCTCACACGCCCACACCTTTAGCTTCTACATCTATAGTCCTAAGGATCTAGCGGCCCGTCCCAAACTGTTCGTTCCCACCAAGCAATTTGGTCGTTTCCTGGAGTTTGTGAACGCCACGTTGGGCATCGTTCTCACCATCCCCGAAGGCGAGCCTGGCGAGAACTTCTTGGTCCGGTTTGACACTCCTCGTCCCCGCTATCTCGGCCGTTGCACCAGCCGGTCGGACTTCCATGCCTTCCCAGACCGGGCCCCCCCTGCCAAGGACCAAGACCTATGTACCGGCCTTTCTCCCGATGCCATTGAGAGGTTGCTCGCCAAGCTCAACCCCAACGTCAGGTCATCCACACGGAGGAGGAATGCCAAGGACAAGAAGCAAAGGATCGCGGCGGAACAGCGCAGAGAGAGCCTCCACCTCGTCCAGCGGTGTTTAGGTCTTCGCCCCGCCGGAGGTCTCTCTGGTCCGGGCGATTGTTCTCCCCCTGTGGACATTCACGGAACAGCTGCTGCCACGTACACGGATGCCGTCTTTGCGTCCATTGATATCGAGGTCGCTGAGCAGTCTCACCGGACCATCCTGGAGGTCGGCATTTCTACGTTCGACTCTCGTCGCATCGTCGGCATAACCCCCGGCGACGCCGCTCGGAACTGGATGCCCTTCATCCAGAGCCACCACCTGCTTGTCTACGACTACCGCTTCATGCGCAACACGAAGTATGTCAGGGGTTGTCCTGAAAGTTTTAATTTCGGGTACGTCCACGTCTTCCCGCCGGGGTTAAATAGACATGGGAGAACTAACCGACCAAAGTAAAACGGAGATGCCCATGCTCGCTGACCTCGCCAACCGCGTCCTCGCCATCCTATCCGACTGCAATAAACCGGACCATGATGATGCAGCGCCCGATGACAAGGGACAGCAACGACCTTTGATTCTTATAGGTCATGGGATCACAGCAGACCTTGACTTCCTCGCAAACATCAACGTTGAACCGGCCAAAATCAAGGGCTTCGCCCGGTGCATCGACACTCAAGACATGCACCGGTCCTGGCATAGTTTGCCTAACAGCCGCTCCCTGGGCACCGTGCTCAACGATCTCGATCTCGCCCACTCCAACCTTCACAACGCCGGAAACGACGCCGCTTATACCCTCCAGGCCATGTTGGCTTTGGCTGTCTGCGCCCGACTCTCCGAGCTCGACGAGGAGAAGTCCACTTGATGGCCAGTCCGGGAACCGCCAGGGCCCGACCGGCCTAGGACGCGGGGATGTCTGTCGAAAGGATGCATTATACGTTCGGGTAATCGAGACTTGTCGACCGTGAGCACATGGAAGTCAAGGGCCAAGAATGCGCTCCTTTCAATGTTCGCCTAACTCCAGATGCAGACAATAGATGGCGACAAACTTCCACATTAGCCTCGGCTGTTCGCCCACATGGTTCATGAAACATGCTTTCTTTAGTCACAAGTGCACACCGTGTGTTGCAGATGCGACGTTATTTACATCGTGCAGACTTGATTAGTTATTTCGCTTTGAGAAACTGCAGGGTCCATGTTAGTTGGCAGGTCAATGTGCGCGACAGGAAACGCATAGTAAAAAGGGGGTGGGGAAAGGGGTCCGAGTCAGAAAAGCCAGACAGACACAACGACGACATGATGACGAAATGCCACATACCTCCTGCGCCTCCTCGCTCGTGACCTTTGACAGCTCTGACTGACTCTGATCGATCAGTCCAAGCCGGCTCGTCCTGACGTTCCACCACATCTCTCGCCGGTCGCCCCCGAACTCGCCCGCCAGTAGTCGCGACTTGAACCCCCGTACGAAGGTGTTGTAGATGTCGGGTTCATCCAGCTCGATGAGTTCGGCGCGCATAACGCTCATGGCTTCGATGGCGCGCGCGTACAAGGAGTCGCCGAAGCTGTCGGTCACCAGATCACGAATGACCTCGCCCATCTGCTTGCAGGCCTCCCTGACGTGGTCCAGGTCCGTGGCCGACGCGAGGGCCTGCTTGAATTCCGGGACGGCGTTATCGCGGGTCACTAGGCGCGGGCGCTTGGGCTGCGTGTTGAGGAGGGCATCGACGTCGAGGCCGGAGAGGGGCTTGACGGTTTCGCGTTTGCGTTTTGATTTCGACTTGGGAGGGACTGTTTGATTTGTTTCGACGTCGTTAGCTGGGACGGAGTCACATAATTCGGCTTGCCGGCGGGGGGGGGGGGGGGGGGGGGGGGAAGAGGCTGGACAGGATATGCGGACGTACCTTTCTTGATTTCGGCTGCTTCTATGAGGCCGTCAATCTCGCGCTTGGACTTTGCGATGAGGTCTTCTGGCGGCGCAGCGTAGCGGACGAGGGCCGGGGGGATGGGTCCGATTTTGCCGTCCGGATGGAGCGCGCGGTCACGGACGGCTTGGTTGATGCGGTGGATGACGGGGTTGAAAGAGTCGTCAATGGGAGCGTATTCCGCCGGTTGACTACGGGCGCAGGGGCAGTTAGCAGTTGTTGTGAGATGGGAAACCTGACCAAGTCTGTTGTCTTGAAAGTGAAAAGGTGGCCGCTCACCCATTTTGGTCCGTGTCAAACGTGTCCAGGTCCATCGCATCCACGTAATTACTCATGGCAAAAGAGAGCTCGTCGCTCGGCAGCAGGCGATGGGTTGTAAGGGTCTGGCCGGTGATGGTGACGACGCGGTCCAGGGGCGGGAACTGGTACGAGCGGACGTCTTCGGCGAAAGGGAGGGGGACGTCGTAGAGACATTCGAAACCCGGCTCTATGCCCGGGGCCAGGAGGACGAGCAAGGGCTCCTTGCCGTCTTTGAGAACGATGCGGGCGACGGCGTAGCTCTCGTGCTGGTGGAGGGCCTTGATGAGGGACGAGAGGGCTAGCTGGGAGCGCTCGTCGTACTTGATTGCGACGGTCATGCACGATTCGCCCATGCTCAAGAAGGGTTCGTACTAAGAAGGGCGTCAGTTGAAAGGGCGGAGAGACACTGCTTGTGCGGGTGCAGGCGAGGTGTTACCTTGTAAGCGGCGACGAAGCCCAGGATGGTGAAGCTCTTTGTGGTTTCGAGCTTGGTGATGTTCCACTCGGACTCGCTGATGTGGACTGCCGTCCTGCCGTACTCATAGCCCTTGGCCAGGGACTCAAACTCGACATCCCGCTTACCACCGGGCGCGTCGGGATCTTCGACCTTGTAGGTCCTGGCCTGTTTGACGGCGGCGAAGTTGGCGCCGCCCATCTCGTGGCCGTCCAGGGTCTGGGACTGCGTTGCTTGTCCGGCCGTGGCGACGACGGTGGTCGCAGAGAGGGGCGCAGCGGCCTTGGTCTTGAAGTAGCGTTCGACGTGGATGCTCATGGGGGACGGGTGTTTGGGGTCGTTGGGGTCTCCCAATGTCAGAGGCCCATCGTACGTTTTGTAGGGCCTGACGGGCTTGAGGCGCGGATTGTACATTTCATCGATGGCTTCGGCGATGGTGCCGAAGTGGCCGTCGTTGCATTTCGACACCAGGTCGCGGAGTATGGCTTCATTTTGTTTCTGCCGCGGCGATTAGTGGCGCATTCACAGGGTAATCACGCACGCGATGTGCCAAACCTTCTGTAAAGGCTTGTCTTCCTCCTTGAAGCCGTACTCTGGGTCGTCAAAATCCACGCCACTTGAGACCGTCATGATTAGTTTCCCTAGTTGCGACAAATGGCGTTACCGATACTCACAGTACGGTCACTTGAACCCCATCCTCATTCGCCTTCTCGACAATGTCGTCCACACCGGTATCATCGATCGGGGCGGTGCCGTCGGTGATGAGGTAAATGTGTCGCGTGTACTTGAGATGCTTGGTAAAGATGGACATCATCTGGAGAGCAATGGCAATGGCTGATAGAGCATCACCAGTCTCGGTGCTGCTCGGCTTGATGACGGTCTGTAGGTGCTTGAGCGACGACATGGACATGGACTTTATGTCTTGCAGGACGGAGATGTTTTCGTAGCCAGCGTCGTCCTGGACGACGCCGAGGTGGCGCGTCTCGTCAGTCCTCAGGCCGATGATACCAGTGGTCCAGGTCTTGCGCGATGCTGCGACGGTGGTCGTGAGCTTGTCCCATACATAGCGCATGCTGTAGTCGAGGTCGGATTCGACACGGCCATTGTGACAGTCGCCCATGGGCGCGCCGACGTCGATGATGAAGATGGTTGCCTCCTTGTCTGCCATGGCAGGATGTGGGTACAAGGGTAAGGCTTATTTATGATTGGGAGGACTTTGAGGCAATTGGGACGTTGGATTGAGAAGCACCCGGACAATTCACGCTGGATGCTTTGATCAGGTTGCCGGCGCCCGCTTGTTTTAGGCAGAGAGCTCAGAAGAGAAGAGGCAAGAGGGTTGGCGAGACGCGAAAACACGTGATACCGTGATACGTATCTATTTTGATCAGCTCATGCAAGGTACCACAAGCACGGACCACTTTTTATCGTCATTATGATCCGTGTCCAGTGAGCTTCGTCAATTCCCTCGTTCCCTCGTTGGTCCATGTCTCAAAGACTGGAACATCACGACAATACCTATTCTATTTTCTCGTCTCTTCCTTAATTATTTTTCTTATTCTGTTTCCAAAAAAGAGGCCCAAAACCACCATTCACCATGGCGAACTCGGGCGTATTCTCGTTGGCCCCGTACCACATCCTCTCGTAAGCTCACTCAGCCTTCCTCTCACAGCTCCTAATCGTCGATCAACGTACACTTAGCTCGTGTCCGTCCTCGCATGAATAGTATCTGACATCTGACTTGCTACAGGTACGGCACGTTGCTCGGAACGACCTTTTTCCACGTGAGAGAAACAGCTTCGCCCCTTTTTTCTGCTAGACGCAACAGAGCTGAGAATCGTTCGTAGAGCTTCATCAATGGCACGACCATGTTTCGGGTCCTAGAGCGGCCCTCGTTCTCGCTGGTGCAATCCCACCTCTTCCCCATCTACTTTTCCCTGCAGACGGCCCTGCCGGCTGTCCTGGCTTTGACGTATCCCGGTAGCAGCAACCCGCTCGGGGTGGCGTCGGGCATCGCGGGGCTTCTCGACGAGTCGAAGCGCTATTGCACCCTCCTCCCCATTGCCGCCACGTTCATCACTGGTGCGCTCAACTTGTTTGTCCTCCTACCCGCCACCAAGAAAGTCATGGCCGAACGTCATGCTCAGGGTAAGACTTGTTCCCTTTTCTTTTTTTCCTGTTTCCCCCCTGGAACAGAAGAGATTATACCAGATGGCACCATTAACTCTCCGGACCTCCACAGAAAAAAAGGATGGCAAGAAGAGCTATGACGCGGCGCCGCATTCCCAAGAGATGCAAAAGCTGAATAAGCGGTTTGGCAAACTACATGGTATTTCCTCGCTGCTCAATCTGACGGCCTTCTTTGCCACTGTCGCATATGGCTTTACGCTGGCGTCGCGGATCGCCTAAGTTGATATGGGGCGTTGTAATGGCTCTCCGCTCGCGCCGAGGGGTAGGACAAGAACATCATCATATCCGCCTCACGATTTTCTGTGCTGTGCAACATGTCGACCGCTCCAAGATAGGTTTCCATAGGCGCAAAATTTATCCATTCTGACGCTGATCCTAAACTCCATCGCTTCGAGGGCCAGTAACCAGGAGTTGCTTGAATCTATCCAGCTCGGTGACATTGCCAAACTCCTCCCCTTCCCCCCTTCCAAGTCCTGGGTAGGTCCTCCCAACACACCAAGAATTAAAAATAAACAAAACCAAAACAGGACCGTGTTTAGAACGCAGTGATTGCTAGCAAGTCAGGATACAACTGGCTGCGCATAATGAGATTGTCCACCTGTTTTATTTGGCGTCTTTTTTGAACGGGCGGTCCCGTCGCTTCTCAATCTCACGCAATTCGGCCGCCATGTCCTCGCTGGAAGCGAAGAGCTGACGCTTGGCCTTGTCGAGATTGGCGGCGCGCTCGTCGTGGGATCCATCAGTGCCACGGGAAGCCTGGGTATCATTGGGCGTGGGCGGATTGTGAGAGGTAGTGGGCTTGAGCTGCTTGGGAGACTCCGTTTGCATCGGCATCGACGTCTCGGCGTTGGCGGCTTCGATGCCTATGTGTGTGTGGATATGGATGCTCATATCGACTGCCTGGGAGTTGGCAGC
Source organism: Sodiomyces alcalophilus JCM 7366 (assembly GCF_042370955.1). Classification (NCBI taxonomy): domain Eukaryota; kingdom Fungi; phylum Ascomycota; class Sordariomycetes; order Glomerellales; family Plectosphaerellaceae; genus Sodiomyces; species Sodiomyces alcalophilus. The sequence goes on from NW_027263539.1 coordinate 630,599, forward strand.
GGACTTGATACCCTCATCACCCCTTTCAGACAACATGGTTGTTCCCAGGGGATGGCGGTGGATGCCAGGCGTCGGCTCGTACGTTGTATTGGGCACTGGTGACAGGAGTAGGTGGGGAAGGGTCAGGGACAGGTTCCGAAAGAAGAGAAAAGGATTCGCTTGAGGGGGTGGCAAGTATTTGATGGGCAAATCTGTGTGTGTGATGGCTTGGGTGCGAATGTGGTGTAAAAAGATACGTGGCGACCGTAGGCCGGAGGAAGGGTCGGTTGAGGACAAAACTCATGCCATGACATGGGGAGCGGAACAATACCTGGTGAGCAAATGGGCAAAAGAATGCTTCTAGTATGGAGGATCCTTAGGATTGGTGTGGTGGTACGGCTACGCAGTAGTTGTTGGTGTACGAAGTAAGGCCTGGTCTGACTGGCCTTGTCCCGACTCCTACGAAGTATGTAGGTCCTGTAGGCTGCGGCGAAGCTCGAGAGGTCTGGCAAAGGGAACCTGGCTGTGCAAACGTAGGGCAAGGAGGCCCCTTGCAAGATCGATTCGGCTTTCTCTGGTCACCTAGCCTCTTTACTTGACAATGATGCTGAAGATGTTACGTACGGAGTAGATGTTTTGGGCAAAGGGGGAGTCATTGTCATTAAGGGGGAGCCCCAAGAGAGGGCCAAGCGAGAACCTTAAATCCATTCAGGTGATGACGGCGTTTGACTTTGGTGGCAACCTCTATTGGACTCATTTTCTTCTCCATGGCTACCTCCAGTTGTGACGAAAAGTTGCTATAAGTACGGGTGCTCCATGCTTTGCGAGCCGGGACACATAGACGACCCGGGAAGACAGCCTGCGAAATAGTCGATTTCTTTTTTTTTTTTTTTTTTTTCTGAAATCGACAGGAAAAACGTGAGTTGAGTTGTATAGAAAGGAGAACAGAAACGAGATATCAACCTCTCAGTTTGTACTCGGTAAGTATATCTGCTTACCTGGAGTACCTTGCCTGACTAATATTGTCCCTCTACCGTATTCCTACGAAGTACGTCCCTCTCTCCCCTTCCCCTCACCCTCCCCTCACTTCTCACTCAACACTCGGCTGAATCCCAACGTACAAAGTACAGAGTCGCCTACTCAGCACCAATCCTGCTCGTCTCCTCATTGGACATCATAAAACATGGCACAGACATCCAGGTACCTGACCGGCGACAAGGCTGGAATTCAGGAGTTTCTCGATAAGTTTGATGTACGCGACTTGTCCATCCTCTTCCCGTGCCGGTCTTGGCTCTTCCGTACTTATCCGTGTCTAGGTTTTTCTCCTCGATTGCGATGGTATCTCCAACGATCCCTACTACTCACATAGAGAAATGAATGACTCCCCGTGCTGACTACAAGTCCTTCAGGCGTCCTGTGGTCAGGGGACAGGCTCCTCCCCGGCGTTCGTGAGACCATCGCCTTCCTTCACTCAAAAGGTCTGGACTAGCTTTTTCACCCCTTTTTCATCTTCTCTTCTCACCTATTCCCCCGGAGCTATTCGCACACAATGGAGAACCATGAGGACATCTGGCGCATCAACAACCTCGAATTACCCAGCTCACACCATCCCGATACCAGGCAAACGCACCATATTCGTAACCAACAACTCGACCAAATCCAGACAAGAGTACCACAAAAAGTTCACCCGCCTCGCCATCCCCTGCACCCCAGACGACATTTTCGGCTCCTCCTACTCGGCCGCCATCTACATCTCCCGCATCCTCGCCCTCCAGACCTCGGACAAGCCCAAGGTCTTCGTGCTCGGCGAGGCCGGCGTCGAAGACGAGCTCCGCGCCGAAGGCGTCTCCTTCGTCGGCGGCACCGACCCGGCCCTCCGCCGCGACATCACCCCGGAAGACTTTGACAACCTGGCCGACGGCTCCGCCCTCGATCCCGACGTCGGCGCCGTCCTCTGCGGCCTCGACTTCCACGTCAACTACCTCAAGCTCGCCACCGCCGCCCAGTACCTCCGCCGCGGCGCCCTCTTCCTCGCCACCAACACCGACTCGTCCCTGCCCATGGCCGGGGGCTTCTTCCCCGGCGCCGGCTCCGTCGGCTCCCCCCTCGCCAACATGCTCGGCCGCCAGCCCCTGGCCCTCGGCAAGCCCAGCCAGGCCATGATGGACGCCGTCGAGGGCAAGTTCCGCCTCGACCGCGCCCGCACCTGCATGATCGGCGACAGGCTCGACACCGATATTCGCTTCGGCATCGAGGGCGGCCTGGGCGGCACCCTGGCCGTCTTGACCGGCGTCAATAGCCGCGAGGACTGGGAGAAGCCAGGTGCCGCCGCCGTGCCGGCCTATTACGTGGACGGGTTGGGCGACTTGAGATTTTGAGTAGAGGCGTGGCTTTGCGAAGCGGGCTTTTGAGACACACCTTAGAACTGGAGAGTAGAGAGCGAATTCTGTCCTGGTCTTGGACAGTGGCCTGACACCAATGGCCCTTCGTCCTCTCCTCTCCCCCCCAGCAACACGAGAGGCTACGTGCGTAATGCCAGAACACCGGGTATATCACGTCAACTACATGAGCCCTTAATGCACATCCACTCCCAACCATCCGACGTCTTCCCCATCCATCCGCAGCCCATACACAGCTTGACGTAGATGCAATTGAACAGCCAAAACGTGGTGCAATGTCCTTTTCAGCATCCACACTCACCCTCACTTGGATGCCGGAATTTCCTGCTTTTTGTTGTACTTTTCCGCCAGCTCGCTGGTCTTGATGATCTTTGGTTGCGGGGGCCCTGCGGGCTTATACGGCGACAGCGTAGTCGGCATGAAAGCGGCCACGTTGGCCTGATAGTGCTTGTACTCGGGGTACTTGCCCCTGGAGATCACCTCGGTGAGCCAGGTGGAACCCTGGAAGAGCAACATGAGGGAGACGGAGCCCGCAAAGGCCCACGAAGTGATGACGCGGGAGGCGTAGCAGCTCCACTGGTAGAGAACAAACCAGATAAGCTGCTCGGCGGCGAAGTTGGGGTGCCGACTGTAAGCCCACATTCCCGAGGTGATGAAGCCTCGGTCAAGGTCGGCCTGAGTGTACCCGTGGGGGACCTTGGCTTCCTTGAGATAGCGGCCCTTGGCCTCCTGGTAAGCCCACTGCTGGCCGTCGCTGATGTACTGGGAAAATACGAGAGCGAGCATGATCATGCAGTAGACCCAGTCGGACATGATCACCTCGGGCTCGAAGTACGAGGTGAGCAGGATGATGTAGCCAGGGCCGGCGGAGATGGCGTAGAGGAGGATGTTCTGAATGAACGAGATGAAGGTGACGTTGAGGATAAAGAAGGCCCAGCCGGGAACCTTGCTGCGAACGATGGCCCTGTGGTACGTCAGCTACTTGTTACGTTCACCTCGCGTTCTGGGTGTACTTGCCAGCGATAGTCCTCACTGCCAATGTTATAGCCTCCCTTGCGAGTGTAGTTATAAGTCAAACGCGCCTGATGAGAAGGTCAGCCATATCCGAGGCGGCGGCAGGGGAAACAAGGAAAAGAGAGGGGGAAGCTACGCCAAGGCGCCCGCAGAGTCGAGACGTACACTCCATAAAGTTGTTGCCGCGAGGACAAACTCAATCCTTTCACTCGGAACGCCGGCGAGACGGGCCCACAACGCAAGGTGGCCGATGTAGAGGTTTGGCAGAAAGCTCCATGCGCGGTCGACCTGGGACCAATTCCTGTTCCACTCGGCAGCTACGAGGAAGACGACGCTCAGGAAGATGCTGACGCCAAAGCCGAAGATGAGGGGGTTCGTCTCGATGTAAACTCGCAGCAGACCCTGGGGGCTCGTGATATTTTCCAGTATCTTATGGGGAAGATCGTACAGCTGGGGGAGAAACGGACTGACCGTCTTGGAGAAGTCGGCGCATTCTTCGAGTTTCTCCAACGGCGGGAGGGCTGACAGTTTGGGGATGGTCATCTTTGTTCGCTTTCTGTGCCTCTTTTTTCCTTCAAACTTCTCGTCGAAAAGAACCGTGTTTTCGTAAATCGGAAAGACTGAGACTACTGTCGGCGGAGGCTGCTTGAGGATGAGGGGAGGTTGTCGCCTCCAGATGCGGACGGAGGTGGAAGGTAGGTCGAAGTAGGTCGAACGTCAGTGAAACAAGCACATGCGCGTCATGGATTCGCGCGCAAAGTACTGCATTAGGTAATACAGTACGTTGTAATTAAGGTACCTGTGTCTTAGTCACGCGAGGCTATCTTATCTCTAATCAGTTCGTCCCACCACAACGGACATGCAGCCACCCGCCCCAAGCTCCCCGAAACTGGTGGAGGCTAGGGGGATCTAAACCCCGTTTTAGGGGACCTTTGACACCCTGGAAAGACCTGAACCCCTGCCTAACTTTGATCCAACAACCAACCAAAGTCTTCACTGTTCCTGAATCCTGACAGCTCATGGCATAGCCCGCGAGTTGAGAGTGCGTTACCAGCCTTCCACTCTGACGGTTTTCTCCAGAGTGAAGCTATTTATCACTGTATTTGGACAGCAAGATAAAGACGAAACTACCTAGATAAATGGCTTGCTGGTTTGAACGCGTAGCCAACTGAAGGCTGATTCAGGTTATGCTTCTCAACCGAGTGACACAGGTTCGGCGGACAGCACCTCAGCTACAGAGATAAACTCGTCAGGACAAACCAACAACAGGACCGGGTGTCTTGAACTCGGCCCTGCCCTTTCCCCCTCGCGGCACAGAATGACAAGAGTCCTCTGCGTAGCTGAGAAGCCCTCCATCTCCAAGGCCGTGGCCGGTCACTTGGCGGGAGGCAACCCACAGACAGTGAGTACAAACTCCTCATCCCAGCTCAGTTCCGCATGCGCTTAAAGGGTCGTGTAGCGAGGGACGCGTGATCAGTATACCAAAAACTACTGCTTTGATTTCAATTTCGGGCCGCCATGGAACCATTGTTCCGTCACTATGACCGCCGTCCGTGGTCATCTCACCACGATGGAGTTTACCGAAGCCAACAGAGACTGGAAATACCCGCCTCCCGAGTCTCTTTTTACCGCCCCGATAGTTACGGTTGTCCCTCAGGTGAGCATATGCCGGCTACTTTCCTCCTCCTCTCGGTCTGGGCGTGCATGGCTGACACGCACTTCATCACAGGACAAGCGCGCCATTGCGGACAACATAGCCCAGCAATCCCGCTATGCAGATCTCTTGATCATCTGGACTGATTGTGATCGCGAGGGCGAGAATATTGGAAAGGAGATTGTTGATGCCTCCAGGCAAGGCAACCGTGGGATCCGCGTCAAGCGGGCCAAGTTCAGCAACATTGAGAGATCGTATGTATGTCCATTGCCTTCTGGAGAATCGTGTCGCGTTCCTGCTCCTGACATAAGATAGCCATATTTTGAACGCTGCGCGGAATTTGATCGATCTCGATGACCGGCAGGTCGATGCCGTGGACACAAGGATAGAGCTCGATCTGAGGATAGGCTATGCCTTCACACGGTTCCTCACAAACACGCTGCGGCCCCTTGGAGGACCGTTGCTTGATATGATGTTGAGTTACGGTATGTCTGCAGACTCCTGCGCTCCATCGACGCCGTCCTGCTCGTGGCTAACGGAGTAGGATCCTGCCAATTCCCGACCCTGGGGTTTGTTGTGGACAGGTACTTTCGAGTGAAGAATTTCGTGCCAGAGCCGTTTTGGGGCATCCAAGTCACGCATGCTTGGGATGGCAAGAAAGTCCGGTTTTCTTGGGACCGGGGCAGGCTCTTCGACCGGTTATCCGTTACTCTACTCTTTGAGCGCTGCCTCCAGGCTAAGACGGCCAGGGTCACCAAGGTCCAGGAGAAGCCCACCAGGAAGTTCAAGCCGCTGCCCCTGACCACCGTCGAGTTGCAAAAGGCGGCGACGCGGCTTCTCCGAATGAACGGTCAACAGGCGATGAAGATTGCCGAGGAGCTTTACAACAAAGGATTCATCAGTTATCCGAGGACGGAGACGGACCGGTTTGCCAAAGACATAGATTTACACCGGTTGGTCCAGAAACAAACTCAATCGGAAGCATGGGGCTCGTACGCGCAGGGCCTCCTCGATGGTGCCTTCAGCCAACCCCGCCAGGGCCGACATGACGACAAGGCTCATCCGCCTATTCACCCCGTAACGTTTGCGTCCCCGACCGTCCTCAACCACGACGAGAAGAGGCTCTACGAATACGTCGTGCGTCGCTTCTTGGCTTGCTGTTCGGACGACGCGAAGGGAATGTCGACAAACATCGAGATCCTTTATGGCGACGAAACCTTCCACGCGCATGGCCTTGTTGTCTTGGAGACCAACTACTTGGATGTCTTCATCTACGAGAAGTGGAGCGACACAGCAGAACTCCCCAAGCTCACCCAGGGAGAGAGGTTTGAACCGGCCGAGGCCATGATGACCGAAGGGAAAACCAGCCCACCGGGCTATCTCACCGAGGCGGATCTCATTGCACTCATGGACATCAACGGAATTGGGACGGATGCGACCATGGCGGAACATATTCAGAAGATCCAGGATAGGCAATACGTGGCCCTCACGGATCAGGCGGGTCAGCAAGCCCACGGAGATGACAACAACAGCGACGAAGATGCGGCACCACCAGCCAGGGGTGGGCGAGGCGGGCGGGGCGGTCGCGGCGGCCGAGGTCGTGGTGGGCGGGGCGGGGGATCGGCAGCCTCGAGAAGTGGCGGGCGTGGCCGGCTCAAAGTATTCATACCCACCAAACTCGGCGTCGCCTTGATTGTCGGGTTCGACCGGATGGAGTTTGAGACGAGCCTCGGCAAACCGTTTCTACGGAGGGAGATGGAGGCGCAAATGAAGGCCATCTGCGAGGGCCGCACGACCAAAACGGAAGTCCTACGGCAAAGCCTTGGGCAATATCGCAGCGTGTTCTCGCAGACGCAAGAGAATGTCGCGATTCTGAAGACGGTAAGACAGCTTGAAGGACATCCCAACCACCTTGTCCGTTCCCCTTCCTACTTTTGGAATTATGTCGCTAACTGGAAGAAACGGAAGGCTTGTCGAGAGTTTGTCTTTTCTTGAAACGGTCGACTCTTGCCAATCCACCCGATGCCGTCCGTGACGGAATGACGCTGTCGCGCATAACGAGTAGTGGGGTCGGACTGTCCAAGGGCTGGCTAGCCCTGAGACTTCCTCTGGCGCAGCATCGCATCACATCACTCCACCGATGGATTCCCAGAGTATGAAGGGCGGCCGTGCTTGGCGCAGCAACATGCAACCCGAATTGCTGCGCTTATACACACGCATACGAACTGGAGACAAATTGAGGCATTTCTCGAGTCTAGGCCTTATTCCATGCGACGATGGATATTAAAGTAAATGTCCGTGGGCGGGTTGATTGGGTTACCAATGAAGCCGAAGGCACATGCTGCGACGGCGTTGTTTATCCGGTTCGGCGTGGCTCCCAAAAGGTAGCCATGGTGTGCGCGTGCATGGTCCGAGCCGCGGGAGTGCTCGCATTCCCACCCTGCCAAGGACGCGGCTGGGAGCGGGGGCGTCGGAGTCCGATGGTCTTGATAAGCACAGGACCCTCATCCGTCCTCATGAGCGTATCAAGTGGCATAAATAGAGTTGCGGAAGCAGTAGGTGCAGATAGGAAGGTGGGCGCAGGGCGGAAGGACGGACGGCGACTGGGCGATGTTGTGATCGGCGGTACAGAACGGTCGGTACACCGGGGACGGCGTGTTGAATTTACTGGCTGGAATCTCAGTTGGCATACCTATCCTTTGAACAAGTATGTAGTGTACAACACATGTACGAAGTAGTAAGACGGGGTCCGAGACGTCCCACTTCTATTCTCTTCCGAACGGCCTTCATTGATCGGTTGGCGCAAACTGCGAACATGAAACTGACGAGTAATGGCTCTGCCCTTCAACGCCATGGATTGTGCGCAACAGTCAATGTGGGGTAATATCAGTGGATGATGGATCCAACACACAAAGGTGTGTGCGTCGTCGGGTCGGACGGACTGAAGAAGGACCGTGATAAAGACAGGAAGGAGGGGAAACGAAACAGCAGCGAATGACGAATAGTTGGAAGGGTACAGAGTGGACGCTAGCTTGCGAGTCGTATGAAGTTCCAGGTACCTACTGATACATCGTGCCTGTCCGAGATGAGACCAATCAGGGGTGCCTCCTGGCCCAACGTGACGGTATGAATAGTCGTGGTTTCCTTTGACTCGATTTAGGGCGGAAGGGTCCTACGGATAGCGTGGTGTCCTCCGTCCCAGACTAGACACCAATGTAGGTACCGATGACGGGAGGAGAGTCAACCCCGGGCAATGTAGGAGGTCACGAGAATTGAGTAGCGCCGGGGACACCAATCTACATTGGGGTTAGGTGCCGTAGGTAAGGTAGCATGTGGAGGTACGCGTGGCATCCATGATGTTTGTTGGTGGTGTCACTGGTGTGGCGGTGGTGGTCACGGCATGATGAATTTACAAAGTACTAGTACTTGGGCATATTGTGAGAACGAGACTAGATTGGTACACTACAATAACTCGGCGTCGGGCGACGGCAACTTTATGGAGGGCATGGCCTCGATTGGCGACACACAAATGCGAAAAGGAAGGTCATGGAAGTCATGGAATATTAGACGGCCATCGGATCTTTGTGTTGTTGGTATCCCTGCGTACCTGTGCGTCAGTTGCCCTAACACTAAAGATAACCTAACCTTTTGCGCACCACCGCTTCCCTTTGTCATGGTTCTGTAAGTGGCTTCTCTTCGTATCTGGAAATCAGATGATATAAAGCAGACCGATGCTATACGGAGATAGTCGTCTAGACATTTCGTAAATTACGTACATACTCAGTAATTAGTATGGAATTTATCAAGGCCTGGGTTCACGCGATGGATGGAGGATTCAGGGAGACGGATGCGTCGAGGTGTCTGGTTCGTACCTACGAATAGGTATCCATGTCTCTGGTGTACACAGTATGAGCCGGGTTTAAGCAGCTTTACTCAGCGTGGTCGTCGGGATTTTTTTGATTGGTTGGGTACGAAAGCCAGGGATCTTAGTTTCATGAGAGCCACAGCACCAGCCACGGTCAACACACAATCTTTCTTTCTTTTTCTCCCTACTGAGTTTGAGAGGGGTTAGTTAGATCAAATGAATTCGTGGCGGATGATAAGATGACAGCGCTCGACTGCTTTATCGGGATCCTGTTTCTCCCGCCTGTTTCGAACTCAAAGACTGACAAGAAAAGGTCGGGAATATTACAATCAGTAATATTGACAATACCTACAGATAACACTCCCAGCAGAAGAATGCCCTAACCCTAGACTAACGGTGGGTACCGATCCTCCTGACCATCGCTGATCACGATGGTTACCGGTACGACAATGACAAACCCCAAGGGGCTCCTCATAGCACGAGTGGATCGTATGGGGTCTTGAAGCTAAGGAACCGCCTTGCCATTAGCAATCACTAGCTACAGCGCACTTGCCTGCAGCACGTCACGTCATATGTATACGCAGTACGGCGGACCGATGACCTGATCTCTTTGAATAGAGTAGGAATGCTGTCTCCATTTTCAAGGAAGGGAAGCCGGGAACGTGGCATGGGAATCGAGATACGACGGGCTAACAGGCTAGATGATTGTCACTGCCGCTTGCCCATGGCAAATCCGTTCCATACCCCTCACCTTTGTATGTACGTTGTATGTAGGCAGCCCGTGAGACAAAGGGAAAGGGAAACACGTTTCGCGCATTCCATTGCGCTTTGCCATGCAACTTGCAAACCAGTCTTTGTCGCAACTCCCTGCCTGTTTGTTTCTATATGGATGCTTCCGGATAAAGACAGGGACCGGCCAACGGCGGGACGTTAGAGCATGGTAAACAATGGAAGCGTGGGAAACTGAGAAACAATTATACAAGTCTCCGGGTGCGTGCGCCTGTTCCACTGGGTCAGAACTCTCGTCGCCCCAATCAATCTCATCAGTTTCGACCAGGGACGGCATGGTCGGCCTTTTGTGATCGGGAGTTTTAGGGGAGCTGTGTTGTGCTTCGCGACTTGGATGCCCAGTAACGCAACATCGTGGCTGTAAGCTGGGCCTTTGTTCGCCAATGTGTGTGAACTTGCTTAGTACAGAATTAATACTTCGTTACCACTCAAACCTAGCCCTAAGCCACACCCCGTTTCTTGCCAGGCCAGATAGCTGAGAACCTTTGAGTGACTTTAAAAAGGGGTATAAACACATACATTAAGAAGTACTTTTGAAGTACACAGTATGCATATGGGTTATGTACACTAAAGTAACATCTTATCCGATCGTCAGGTCCGACTGTGCAGTGACGTACCGCTGTGGGCTTGGAACCGCTAATATCAGTCATTAGCTGTACCTATGTACCTTGTTGTCCGATGACTCTGCTTGCTCCTGGTCGCGTTCCATTATTAGCTCTGGCTTATTATGCTCCCCTAATCTCCTCGTCCTCCCCCTTTCTTCCTTTTTCCTTTCCCCAAAGCAACATCCATCAGGGAAAAATAAACAAACACACCAATCTCATCGAGATTATCTTGTCACAGTCAAGGTCATCGCATCAGCTCTGCCAGCTTGTCCATCGTCACTATTCTTTAGTGATTATACTTTGCTTTGCCCCGTCAGCGCAAAGCAGCTCCAGCTATCACTCGCAGCTTCGGATTGACTTGTAAGTATTACTGGACATCTTCTCTCCCTTTGGGTATCACTCAATCTTGCGAATCACTGGCAAATATCGCCTTGCTTCACGGTCACCTATCTTCCACTTCCCGATGTTGTGTGGTGGTTTTATGTTTTATATCATCCCTGCAACCATCGCGCATTCCAACATTTTTTCTTTCTTTTTTTTTCTTTTTTTCGCCGGTAGAATTGCGCCTCTAACTCTTTCATCTCCCCCTTCGCAGGCTCATCTCGAAGCTCCCCTCAACGCAACCGACAGCATGGCAACCATGGCAGCAGTTGCTCGCGACATCCCCCAGGTGTTCCTGAGCCGAGACAACTTGACTGTTGTAGCGGCTCGGAACGTCCCTGCGACTGTGACCCGACCTCAGGCTCTCCCCACGCCTCCCAACTCCATCTCCCCGGCCTTGCCACCCCACGGTCTCAAGGCGCAACTGCAGAAGAACAGACTGGACCCCATAGACTCGGATCTGGATCTGCACGAGCCCCGTGACAGTGACCACGCTCGCCGCTCGCCCCCCTTTGAAGCCGCCGGCGCCATCACACCCCAGCTCCTGGCGAAGCATCATCTGCCCGATATCCTGCTCAACTACGGCCCGCTGGCCATTCGCCACATCATGGGCTACCTGACTACCTCGGTTCCGGGGTTCGCGGGCATTCCGCCGACCAAAGCCCGCAGGCTCGTCGTGGGAGCCCTCGAGGGCCGCGGCGGCGAGGGATGCGGAATACACGGGGATGTCGAGTTTGAAAAAGTCGGATGGGGTCGTTGGGATGCGCGTCGCCATGGCCAGGCATCGCGCCACGCGGCCGCTTCCCCTCCGGCAGACTTGGACAGTGTCTCGGGTATTCCCATCGGTAACAGCGGCGGGATTCGGGGCATCGACAGGTCCCGACTGCACGCGCCCTCCTCCGACGCCGGAAACTCCATTGGTTTCTCCCACGACGACCACGACGATATGATGACGGAGAACGAAGCAGACAAGATGTCGCTCGACGGCTCGGCTTCAGCCTCGTGCTCGGAAGCGCCCGACGACGATGTCAATATGAACGACGATCCCGAAGACGTGACGGATGACGAGGACTGGGCCGCCGTGGGTGCCGCCGCGCTTCGTCGCGAATCCTATGCGGGTCGCAGCTTCCCCAACTCTGTATATACACACGGAGGACTGCGATCCGTCTCGACCGGCATGGCTCGATCCCCGCAGCCATTCAACATAGACTTCTCGGCCTTGGGAGCTACGTCTGACGCACAGGAGCGTGAGGCGGTTGAAGCTCTCCTTCGTCTGGGTTCTGTATAATACTTTTTTTTTGCTTTTTCCTTTCTTTTGTTTTCCGGCATTAGCATGGCGTTTATTTGGTCGGACATGGAGACCATGGGGTTTTCTCTTCCTTCGGGTTAGGCATCGGGAACGGGCCGGACGGTTGACTGGACCAGCGAATGCCGTGTCATGGCTCCTGTGGTCGGGCCGGCGTGCCCTTGATCGCGTTTTCAACATGCTCATGACACGGAACCTTTTTATGAGCCAGCGGCGTCTGGGATACTGCCATGGCGGCAACAATATCGCTTTTTAATTGTCGTCGTTGCGGGGATCTGGGCCGGCGTCGCTACTCTACTACGACGGTGGCTGCTCTGCTGCAGTTCCAACAATAGCTACGGCTTGCGTCTCTGATACCTCACACAACCCGACCTCGACCACCAGGGCACAGGGTGCTCCGCGTCCCTGGTCTCGGGAATATCTGCTACACTGGCGGTTTGGGACCGCGATCGTGTGGGCAGAGGTTAGAGGCCATCGGCATCTCGAAGAACCTCGTGCTGAGAATGCTTTCACCCTTCGCTTTCATTGGTTTCGAAGAGTCCGAAAGCCACCAACAGGGTTGGTGTTTGTCGCGACAAACGGATACAAAGGGATTAGTAGCGAGCTGGCCGTTACGATCCCCCTTCGACCCCATTCAACTCTTTCGGGAATACGTTACGACTCATTTTGATATAACACTTTTTATTGCCCATACCCCTTTTCAACTTCTTATTTCTTTTTTGGCATCATCCCCACTTCAACAATTCCTGTGGGGAAACTTGGGGGGCGGACCATATTGTGTCCGTCCCTGCATACGCATTCAGTTTAGAATCGACTTTTGTCTTCATGAGCTTTTTACCGCTAGGTGAAAGTCCTTCCCGGTTTTTAGTAGCAGGCAGGGGACGCTTGGTCGTCTGGGCAGGACTTGCCTTGGCCATTCTCAGTCATGTCTGCCTGTGGAAATGACGAGGGGGGTGGGCTGTATTATATGGGAGGGAATACTGCCACCAGCCAACACCGAAGGAGCTAAATATGCTCAGGAATATTCGCCGGGAGGGGCGATTTGGGATGTGGACATTGATCCGTCTCGTGACGAGGCTCGCTGGTAATGTTGACGCTTTCCTACATCAGCTGGAGCCGGGAAAACGAGAGGGGATCAGGCGTGAGAGCTTGGAAGAGAGCGAGAAACTCCTCTGGGAGGGGAATAAGAAGAAAACACGAAAATGACTTTTTTTGGGGGCGTCTCTGGGAGGCTATGCAGTCTTTATATGAAGGGCGGGCGGTCTTGGGCGGTTACGGTCATTATGCCTACGTCTTCGTCATAGCTTACAGAATGGAACCTGTCATTGTTCGTCCCCAAGATCAGTGAACCCCATCTCTCGTGCCATTTGCCAGCGAACAATCTCTTCGACTCGAACTGCATGGGTGAGTTTGTGCGGATAGGATCATAGTCGCATCATGGCCAAGCGCTGTCCATTCATGCGCCGACAGAGACAGACGGGTGGCCGCGCGTCTTCCACATCCACAGAAACTGTTGACACGTCAAGTGGTAATCGCTCCCAGCGGCAACACTGCTTGGAGAGTAGAGATGCCGATCTTCAACGTCCCTACTTCGTAGATGGCCACGGGAGACGAGAGTTTCCTCTCAACGTACAATTCTGGCAACGCAGACTGAGCTCGGACTTGGCCCTGACGTGAGCCCAGATCAGCCACCTTGAATCGACGACCTTTACCCCACGTCAGGGGATGACGACGCGTTGTGGACGATGAAAGAGGTTCGGTTCTCGAGAGCAAATATAGGTACACTAAAAAGCCAGAGGCGGGGAAGAACAAGGTGGGTAAGCTTGGCTCTTCGCCATGGCGACTTGGCGAATCGACTAGTCGTGTAGCCTTCGCACAACTAAGAGATGTTCTGTTGAATGAGTCCTACGACGTTGCAAGGGGTTCCCGGGGTTTTGGTGATCAGACCAGACGGGATGAACGGTTCCTAATAATTATACCGAGTATCGCCCAGCTGTCCTTGTCAATTGAGATGGGAGAAAGAAAAAGCCCGTGTCTAGAGTTGACTGAGGACCCTCAAGCCCGGGTGATGCCCAACGGTGTTGAACGTCTTGGCAGCCAGGAACCCGCTCACGGGCATCCATGATGGTACATTGGCGTCGCAGCAAGTCGGGTCTAGAATAACGCATCCAAGGACGACGGCACGGAATCTACATAAGGCGCTCCGTTTCTTGCAGGGGTAATGTATCCGTACAATACAACGTACATAACCGCGAGCAAGGTGGCCATGTCGTCTTTGCTCGGAACCAACCTAAAAGGAGTTGTTGACGTTGGCTTTCTCCCGAACAGCGGGACCAGATTCGGTAATCATGGCGTCTTGGATTCGCAATCGGTTTATATGAAGCAGATCACATGCAATCGACTGAACAGTCTGACTTTTTCGTTCATCCTTTTCCTTTTTTTAGTGGGCAGTTTGTTGAAGTACCCTCTCTCGACTCTTAGGGTAGATTGAAGTCAAGTCTCGACTCGTATCAGGACCAGAGAATGGTGAATGTTTGCGCCCAACGTGGGGCCTGTCACGGGAGCGCCAACGAAACTGACGCAAGATCCCAGAAGGAACAAGCCGCTGATCAACAGATCACGGGGACACGTGAAAGAACGGGGTGGAGCCCAAGATGGAGCGAGAGAAATGACGATGGAGTTTAGTGTCGAGTCTCTTTTTGGGAGAGCTGTCTTGGCTGGGCTTGGCGGCATGTTTAGTGTGTTGGCTGATGAGACGAGCAGCCCAGTCGAACAGTCGAACAGTCGAACCAGCGAATCGAAGGGGAAGTGATCGTGTGTCCCCAGTGTTGGTAACGCCGGCCCCCCAGGGGAATCCCAGGGGAGCGCTTTGTGTGATGAGGGCCCAGAACGGCACATGGATAAATTTGGTTCCTTGTCCAGCACTTGGACTGCCCAAGGGGGAGTGCATGTTTGGTCGGAGCTGGGCATAAGCGGTGGCCCATGCAGGAGAGTCAACTCGGCTAAGTGCGATAGATGGTGGGGACAAGTCTTGACACTCTTGGCCCCGAGAAGGTCGGGAACCAAGATGTGTGACCAAGCAGGCCTTTGCGGGAGGGACCTACAAGACGGCTTGGCTGTGGTTTTGGGACTGCGCGTCAATGTCGTAGTGTCGTCGTGGCCTACAACCATGAGGGTTGAGTTGAGCCTATCTCCAAACTGTGACGTGGGAACCAGCCTCCCTTCAATAATAGTTGAGGAGAGATAAGAGACGAGGAACAGACAGAAACAGAAGAAAAGGGAGGGTGGGGCAAGAGAAAGAGTGCGCGGCTGAGGTTTCATTACCAGACTCCGTGTCGTTCTCATCACGGAGTCCTCATAGGAGGAGCGTCTGACACCAAAAACGGTTGTCTTCAGCTTGACATGTGTACGAAGATGCCTTGTCATTCGTTCATGCTCCATTCTCCGTCTTGCCATGAGACTTGACGATACGAGGGTACCCTAGCAAGCCCATGGACGGAGCAAGTGATTTCCAACCAAGCACCGCATTGGCATCCCAGAGTTTCTGCACACGGTAGCACACACACATTATAGCGTAGAGTGCTCGTAATACTCCATTCCACCCACCTGAAGAAAAACAAGTCTAATTTTGGTGTCTTTTGAACAGAAGTGGTTGCAAAACGGATGCCAAGAATTGATCGTAGTGTCCATGTGGGGGTGGGTGCAGAGGAGTAAAATTAGGTGCTATGGTGGGAAGATGGAGGAAAACGAGAAAAGTCCTCCCGTCCCAATCGAGTGAACGAGTGAAACGCGCAAAACAAAGCGCTCTCTGCCTGGTCCGTAAACAGTTACAAAGTACTTGCCTAGTCCGTACGAGCAGATGCCAATTTCCTTCCCTTGCCTACGAAGTACCTTATAGTGAGCCTGCCCGTTATAATTGGTCGACAGCTCTTTTAGTGGAGTAGGTGATTGCGTGGCCTGTGTGGTGGGGTCTGCAGGCCACAGGCTTGGCGGGCGGAGACGGAGTTCTCGGGGCGCAGCGGAAAGCTTAACGTTTGATTTCTGGCTGGGCTCTCTCTGCTCTGCTCCGTTGCCATTCTCCCGTCATTCTATGAAATGGTCGAAAGTCTACTTGTGCTTTTCCTTCGACGTCTCGACTTGACTACGGAATCACTACACGTACGGACATGGTCAATATTTTCCATTACCGGGCGGCACAACGAGGTGCTGCTGTGACAGATTGATGTAAACGGTATAGGAACGTAAAGTGTCTTTTTTAGTCATTGGTCTCCTCCTGAGTCAGGCCAAGGTGGAATCGTCTTTCTCTTTCTTCCAACAAATAAGCCAGAATAGGTAGGCAATGTTTCTTCATCGAAGTATATATGTACAGGTGGCCAGAGGGTGAAGGATGAATATAGATCGCAAAGCTGCTCCATGGTCATCGCAAAGGCATTCTTGATACTCGACTGGCGTGTCGTCATTACCTCCTGTATAGGTAGATACCAATTACCTACCGTATCATCCATGACAATCATCGGCAGACGGTGAGGACGAGGGAACAGCGGAAAGTGGCAGCAATGTGAGTACCGGTATTTGTACGCCCCCTGTTCGGTATTTGCTGTCCACTCAACCCCAAATAAGAAGGTAACGCGAGCGCGTGTATAAGCAAGATCTTGGCTGTAAATATTACGTACCTGTACACGTTAGAGTAGGTAATCAGGATTACGTGGTGTGTGATAAGGTCACGTAACCAGGGTATCAGGATTCCGCACTGTGTGATAAGGTCACGTGACTAGGGTATCAGGATTACGTGGTGTGTGATAAGGTCACGTGACTAGGGTATCAGGATTATATAGTGTATATAACAGGGTACCTAGCGTAAGGACATTATATATTCTTAATGCCTTAGGGTCAATGAATACAGAGGCAGAAACAGTAGTGATTTGGTGGCTCAAGACATCTGGTTTTGATTGCAGAGATTAAGGCTTATCGTGAGGTACAGGTACGCAGCATATGCGGCCAAGATCTTGCTTATGCACGCGGTCGCGTAACCTTCCAAAAATGGATTGAGTGGATAATAAATAGTGAACCGGGGGCGTACAAATACCGGTACTCCAGCAATGTAGACTCCGTACAGGGAATCAGACGACATGCACGAATCAAATGCGCTCCCCCGACGGGCCGGTGAGAGACACTGGCAAAACCCTCTGCGGATTACCAAGACGTGCCAATTCTTGGCCCATTCTTGGCAAATGAATAGCCATAAGCGACCCCTAGTCCCTTTGTTAAGGTGGGAACCAAACCGCGACCAATTTCATTACATTATGCTAGGTACTGCTAACCGAATAGGACCTGACCATGAGCCACTTCGCCACCCTGGGCCAATGAAAAGAGGGGCCCCATTACTAGCACCGCGATTGCCAAGACACTACAAGACACTGCCAAGACGCGCCAAGAACTATCGCAAGTCACCCTCCGATCACTCTTGGAATAAAGAGTCGGGCTATCGCCTGAACAAACCACCCCTCCCACTTCTTTCGCATTCATCGTATCTCCTTCGAGTAAAGACTTTTTTTGTGCTTGACAAGAGTTTGTCGAGGACAGATATTCGGGGGTAAAAAAAAAAGAAAAGCCCCGTTCCGCTTTGCGTTTCGAGTCGCGCGCCTTACGATATTGACCAATTGCCGAACCTTCTCCCTTCCCCTCTTTTTCTCCGCCCTTCAACGTCCGCCAGGAGGAAAAAACAAAAAAAAGAAAAAAAAAACGTCCGCCACGGCCGCTCCTCCCTCGCCAAGACCCGGACCACTCACTCGCTCTTTCCAACGGTTCTGACTTCCCTTCAGTCACCAACTGACAGCGGGGTCACTCTTGCCGTCCACAACAAATCACAGCGTACCACCAGCTGGTTACACCTTCACTCTCTACACCACGTATCCCATCCCATCCCTCTCACACTCTCACTCACTCGACATCCCTCACCATGTCCGCCAGACCCGAGGAACAGTCTTCGGGGACTGCGTCGTCAAGTTCAAACACACCGGCCCCTTCATCGGGCGCCGCCAGCAACACTTCTCAGTCCACTGCCCCGGCCCCGGCGCCCGCCACTGCCGCCACGGCCACAGCCACTCCCACTACCACTGCCACCGCCACCACTGCGACGCCTTCAACCGCTGCCAGTGCCGCCACCACCCAGGACGACAACCTCATCTGCAAGTGGGATCAGTGCAACCTCAAGTTTGTCACGCCCGAAGCGCTCTACGTATGTCTTAATTCCCCCAGCTTCTCGTCTCACTTTTGATGGAAGGCTGACTGACTTGATTGCCTTCAGGAGCACCTATGCGAGCGTCATGTTGGTCGTAAGAGCACCAACAACCTGAACCTCACTTGTCAGTGGAATAACTGCCGCACCACCACTGTCAAGAGGGATCACATCACCTCCCACATTCGTGTCCATGTGCCTCTGAAGCCTCACAAGTGCGAATTCTGCGGCAAGTCCTTCAAGAGGCCCCAAGACTTGAAGAAGCATGTCAAGGTAAGAACACGAAAACCATGAAACCATTCCTTTGATTCTCTTGATCTGAATCTCTTCTTGTCACTCCAACTTTTTGTTCCTTCAGTATACTAACACACTCCCCCCCAGACCCATGCCGACGACTCTGTTCTTGTCCGCTCACCCCAGGACCAAGGGCCCATGAACGGAGGCTACCGCGCTCAAGCCGGTAAAGGTATGTATCCAGTCCACTTGGCCCTCCCGTTCCTGCGTGGATGCTGCCAAATCTCCCTCTCCCCCTCCCTCTCCCCAAACCAGGGGCTAATTTCGCCTCGCAGCTGCTTCTAGCTACTATGATCATAATGGCCAGATTCGAACTAACGCGGCCGCCTACCCCCATCAGGCCCCTGGGCATGCTAGCTACTATGGCGGGGGAGCCCCGGCTCCGTCTCCCTCCCTGGGTCTCTACTATGCTCCGCCTCCTCGTGGCCCGGACTACCTCGGCCATCACCACCACCACGCCGCCACCGGCTTCGACTCGCGGAAGCGCGCCTATGACATGGTGGACGATTTCTTCGCCAACGCCAAGCGCCGCCAGGTAGACCCGGCCTCGTACGCCTCGGTCGGCCGCTCGCTGCTCCCTCTGCACGGCGCCCTCGCCCTCCAGACCCCGGCCCCCATGCCCTCTGCCGAGTACATGACCCAGCAGCATCATGCCGCCCATGCCGCCCACGCCGTTTCCCACGATGCCGGCCACCACCACCACCACCATGGCGGAGTCCCCTCCGGCCCGGGACCCCTGGCGCAGCAGTACTACCTGCCGCCCATGCCCAACGCCCGTACCAAGCACGATCTGATCCAGATCGACCAGATTCTGGAACAGATGCAGAGCACCGTTTACGAGAATGCCAACCAGGCTACCAACGGCATCCACATCCACGGCCAGAACCACTTCGAGTTCCGACATAGTCCGTCGCCACCCACCGTCAACGGTCATCGTGGTAGCAGCGGGGCCGTCCCCATGACCCAGGAAAGCTACCAAGCCGCCGCCGCCGCCTCGGCAGCACACATGGCCTCCCCCCTCACCGCCATCTCCTCCACCGGAACCCCTGCCGTGACACCCCCCTCGAGTAACCTCTCCTACACCTCGGGCCAGTCGCCTAGCCCCTCCTCGTCCGGCATGTCTCCCCAGTCGCGCCACAGCACAACCGCCGGCTCCTCGGTCATGTATCCCAACCTACCGGCCGTCAACTCGGTCTACCCAAACCAGTCGACCAGCTCGACCCTCGGGACCAACTTTGATAGCAACGAGCGCCGCAACTACGGCGGCGGCATGCTCCAGCGTGCCAACCCGGCCCCTCGTCCGGCCGAGGCGCCCACCTCCGCCCCAGCCCCCGGCCCCGGACCCCCCAAGTCCGAACCCCCGCGCGGTTCCCCTTCGTCCGAGTCGGAAACGAGCGAGAGCGCCCGAGATCGCGAGGAAAAGTACGACCAGTGGCTCGAGAACATGAGGACCATCGAGGCCCTGCGCGAGTACATCCGCGACCGCATCGCCCGCAACGACTTTATTGACGATTCTCCCCCCGCTTACCCACACTCGCACGCACCGCCACCGCGCACTCATCCCAGCCCGTACGCTTCGCATCCCGCCCAGCCGCCCCCGCCGCGCGACAACCGGTACCGGTCCCCCGAGTCGATGGACGTTGACTCGAAGAGGCCTACCCCCGCCCCGGCAGCACCCTTGTACCCCATCCTGCGGATGCCCAACTGAACAAACGTGTAACCCTCTTGTTTTTGCCGTCTAACGCCGAGAGCGGGTATAGGGGGGGTTGTATGAATATTCCGATGAGTCGAGGAATTCAGAAGGTGGGGGAATCGGCCTGGGAACGGTGGGGAGCCGTGGAAGGTCTTACCACCAACGACGTGATGTGCCGCAGTTTGTCCTAGCAGCTTTGTTTGTTGCCCCAGATGGCTATGAATCATACCCCAAACACATTGGATCTGGTTTTTTTCACTTTCTTTTCTTCTTCTTTTTTTCCCCTCTCTATCTTGACTGCTTTCAGATCTCTTGGGATGCCCGGGAGGAGTGCGGGCTTCGAGGTCTTCGTTTTGCTGTGCTTCTTTTTTGATTTCTTTCGCTTTGGAGGGCAGGTTCTTCGGTACGTGTCTATGAATCTGGATTCAACGGGTTGGATGAAGGAAAATAAGAAAACGGCAATTCATATCAACCTTGCAGATGTCAGGCGCTGTCTGATGCAGCCGCGGCGTACGGGCCCCTTCGGGCGGATGGCTATATATATGTCTATGCATATAATATACATATACACGTCAAATGATCTTGTTCTCAACTCTCATACATTCCACTGCCCTGCTGCCCCAAGCTCATCTGCCACGGAGTGTCCAACGGTCCCACATCCTCAACGTCCCTAGGTGTCTCACCGTGGTGCTTGACTTCCATCGTAGGCGATGCTCTAAGCTTGACACAGGACTAGCATGTCTTCTCGTCAAGGTATGGGGAGTTAATGCTAGCGAATCTGGAACTCGGTTGCACATTCAGTCCAACTATGTCGCTAGAGCTATGATTTCCTCCAGTGGCCAAGGTTGGTTTTATATAGAAACATAGTCATATTCAAAGGCCCTCTGTTCCTATATACAAGGAGACGAAGACATTATACATGCAAAGTGACAAGGCGAAAGGCAACGGCACAGGTGGTTGAGCGAAGAAAGAAAATAAACGAATAAATACCATCCAGATTTCTCTCAATATACGAATCCAACTCCGCTGGCATGCTTTTAACGTTCAGATCAACATGTCAATTTTGAATGCCGGCTGTAAACGCTCCCCCCCCCCCCCTTTTCTTCTCTTCCTAAGAACGGATAAGCACATATCAAGGGGCCTCACTTCAAGGGCCCCGCTTCTGATCTATCTGTCAGGTTTGGCCGGTGCCGTTGAGAGCCGCTTCCCTACGACATCTGTCACACATGCACCACCCTCCCAGGCTACCGCTGGCCCACTCGCGCCGCTGCTGCACGGGGAGCGTCACGTCGCAATAGTGATTCAAGATTTCCTCCCCCGCCCGAATCCCCCGGGACGTCCCGCCCACGGCCCTCTCCTCCCGCTCCCGCAAAACCATCCTCCCTCCCCAGTCCCAGGTAACGTTCGGGTCGCAGTCGTGGTTGGCCAGACACCAGAAGGGGTGGACGGCAGCAACGTCCGGGCGTCCGTCGCGGGGGTTTTTGCGCGCGGACGCGGTGCCGCGGAACTTGCTGTACACGGTGTTGAAGACCCAAATGTCGTACTCGGCAAGGCTCTGGTAGATGTCGACGTCCATCTTCTCCAGGATGTGGAGCGGCGCTTCAATGTTGTATTTGAAAGAGAACGGGAGCGTCCATTCGGGCGGCGGGCCGGCCTGGGGCGAGAGATCGAGGTCGTTGGACGTCGAGGGGACAAAGTCGCCCCAGATGTACTTGATTTGCTTCGCCTCCAGGGGGTGGATCTCCTGGTGACTCGACAGGGCCAGGACCCGGGCCAGCAGGAGCAGGTACAGGGCCTCGTCTGCTTCCCGAGCATCCGAATCCTTCGCGATGGCATCTACCTCCTTCTCACACACGGCTGGGTGGTAGAGCTCCTGGGCCTGGTCGTGACAGTATTGGCTGCAGAAGACGGTATCGTAGCACTCGTCACAGCTAACGGCCGCCGACTCGCTGCCGAGCGCAGGGAGCTCCGAGCTGCAGGCGTCGCAGACGGGTTCCTTGAGCCGGTTGTTGGCCGTTAGCAGGGTGTACTCTCGGAGAACGACCTCGCCCGGCGCAATATCTTGGGTGGCAAACAAGCCCAGCTGACGGCACGTCGGGATTATGTCGTAGTTGTCGGTTTCGCTCTCCCCGTCCAGAAGCACGGGGAGCTCCGACACCTGAACGGCGCACTTGGGAGCAAATTCTCGAAGCTCATTGTTGAGGAAGGCAAGGGACTCGGGGGCGAAACGATCAGGCTCGTGGTCGTTCCAAGGGTAGATCTCGCGTCGCACAAGGCCTCGATCTGGCAGGTCGCCAACGCTGAATTCCTGCTTGTTCAGGCGCCGGCGAGCCACTTCATGGATGTAACCCCGCGTCTCGAGCAGTTCTTTGTTATTCGGGGCGTGCGTGAGGCCGCGTTCGCAGAATTCGTAGGCACTCCTCAGGCAACCGCAGAGGAGGAGGTTGAGAGACAGGATTTGGAAGGCCCGTACCGAGGCCAGCTTGGCAATCTGCGAGGGTCGGTCACCCGGGTGCTGGCCGGCCAGAGGTTCGGAGAGGTCCAGCAGAAGACCATGGTCGAGGACGGAGGGCACCGGGTTCAGCTCGCGGGCCTCGAGGCTGGCGCGGGCTTGCTCATGGTATTCGAAACCCTCGGTAAGGACCTCGTCGGTGAGGAGCAGGGCTTTGTAGGCGTCGCCGGCGGCGAGATCCGGGTAGGCGAGGTTCGAGTGGACGACGGCTCGCTCGAGGTACAAGATCAAATCATACGGCAGGTCGACCAGGGCTTCGGTAAGCTCCTGGCGACGACATAGCAGCTCAAGGTTCGCGGCAACCCGATGGGATGAATCGGACGAGATGCTAGACTTAGACTGGGAGTCGTCCATGCTATGCTTATGGACCCGAGACTCGTTTTCGACAGGAGGAGAGAAGGGGGCAACCTCGAGGGGCTAGCCAAATCAGCAAACGAAGCCAGAAAAGGCGGCCACGCGAGGGAACGGGGACGAGGGCAGCGGGGAGGCATATATATATATATATATATATATATATATATTTCTATATATATACCTATATATAGGTTTATACAAGTACCTCTGTGTATGACAGTTTGTTGTACTAACGGGACACTACCAAGGTCTGGCCGGGGGAGACTTACGCGCATGAAAGGCTGAAGTGTTAACGGGTTAGGATGGTCATTGGCAACCAACGCTCTGATGTCACTGAAGCCGCAGAAAGACCCTGGCGGGCATGTCAGACGACAGAAACGGGTGCAAGGGTGGCGCCCGCCAAGCGGAAAGGTTGCGTGTTCGGTGGTTAGTAGTGGCTTATTACAGGCCTGCCCTGAATCGACGTGCACCCGGAATCTTGGAGAACGAGCCAAGCAAGCGACAGGGTTTCACATGTAGCGTATTGTGGGCGGCAGATCAACCAGGAGACCCTGAATTCCGTGGGGGGATGTCGCGAGGTCAGGATGGGCTAGAAGTGGCAAAGAAGGGGACCAAAAGAAAACAAGAAAGGATGGTGAAAAAAAAGGCCTTTTAGTGCCTTCGGTGGTCCCTTGTGGCAATACCCGAACTCTGAGTAGAAAGAAAGTGTTTCTGTCTCCCCTGGAGTACCGTACGAGATGAGACGGGGTAGGGCGATGGGGAGGGGTGAAGAATATCGCCAGGCCGCGACTGGACCCTCACCGTCGGATGCAAGGCGACGGTGGATCGAACGGTGCCAGGCGAGGCATTATTGAATGTGGGCTAGCGACGATGGGACGGACTCCGATTCACGTACGAAGTAATGTGGGTTGTGGTTCTCGCGACGGGGACACTTTTAGGGTTAGGGGGGGACCCTGAAGAGAAAAAAAAAAAAAAAAAACTACCCGAGGTATAATTGGTAGTGCAGTACAAGAAAGATACATACGTGTGCGGACATTGGCAGGCAGTCTCCGAGCGTAGTACGGATACATCAGCAATGTATTACAACGTACATGGATATCTGGGCAGGCATTGGGTGGGGTGGTGGGTGACGCAGCAGGAACGGTGACGGTGGGGAGAACAGAACAGGAAGCCATGGATTTCGACTCACCACACTGCCCCGCGTCTAGGTCGTTTGCTGTCAAACGTTGGTATCAACGCTTCTCGCTTTTTCGAGGTCATTCTGCCCCTCGATTCTGGCCTGTTCTGGGCACCTTTAGGGTCCGCCCCGTTCCTCCCGCCAATCTCGGATGATGCATCTCTTCAGGGTCTTGCGACGCATCATGTATCGTCCCCGCCCGCAGCCACCAGTGTGCCGCTCCTATCGTCCCAGCCTCAATAGTGCATACCCGACAGGCAAACAATCCACGCCCGCTTTATTGCTGGTTCCATTCTGTTCTGTATCTAGAGGTGCTGGCCATCTCCAGGGTCTGATACAAGTGAAGCAAGTCATTGGCTGCGGTCTAGATCCACGAGGGCACGTCGCAACTCAAAACCTGACCCCGATTAATATACAATGATGTCATACAGGACGTGTAGAACAGGGTCTGGATCCTGGCAGGGCCATTGGTCTGAGCGGCATACCCCTCCCCGACCTGTGTCTGACCCCTTGGACTAGACCTGGACACGGGCTCGACCTGCATTCGCCTACGAAGACCCTTTGAAAGTTGGTTACTCTTTTCGGTCGAAGCCTTCGGAGGACGAATACAATGTCACCTCATTAGCCGCCGTTTGCTCAGTCCGGCCAAAGTTCTCCGGAGCCAGTGTTATGTACAGGGCCCTATGCACTCTGACGGAAACGAGGGTTCTTACCATGATTACGACGCATGGATAACTGCGCCATCCAGACCATGTGACGAGCGGTTCGCCTCATCTCTTCATGCCATGGCGGCAGGTCTGTGCCCTCGGAAAACCCGACGCTAATTTTTTTTTTCTTCTTCAACGAAACGTAAGGAATCGACCGCCCGCCCCGAGCCAGGCGCTCGAGGACCCCCTCCTTTGCCAAGCCGCAACAGGTCTTTGAGTACACGTGTAAACTACCCTTTCACTTTATTCATTCCCATTTCTCTTACGAAGAAAAAGCATGCGGCTTTTTGTATGTGCGTCTCATGACGAGAGATCCGGATTTTGGAAAGAAATGTCTTGAGGGTCTCCCCAGCGTCAAATGTCTGCGGTCAGCTTGTGCTGTAGCTCGGAAGGGACTCCGGAATAATACGTCATTCGATGGCAGCGGCTACACCTAGCACGTGGCAGGATAAATTACAAAGAAAGAAAAAAAAAAAAAGGGAACAAAAAGCGTAAATATATGTAAGGGGGTGGGTAAGGGGCTGAATGACAGAACCTCCAACCGTTCCTCGGCTGCAGCGAAACATGTTGGTCATTTGGTTCATTCTGTCGTAAGAGCGGAAACATCTACGAATAGTATCTAGTGATTAGGACTGGACAGTTTCTGTCCAAGAACCGTGGTGGTCGATCGCGGGACAGCGGGCCATTAAGATTTCGAACCACTTGACAGAATGTCACGTGACTCTACCAGGGCTGGAGTGCGCGAGCCTCATACCAGATTCCGTGAATACCGTAGTAGCCTGCAACGCGTCCAACGCGGTCTACCCTACAACCAGCCTACCTTTCCCATCGCCCGTAACAATGCCAAACCCGCCGCCAAAAACGACCAGACAACAACATTCGCCCCATAAGAGGACTAGGATCGTAGCCCTACATGAGGCGGGATTGACCTACCGCGAAATCGCGCGTCGCGAGGGCGTGGCCCCCGGGACGGTGGGTGGGATCTGCAAGCGATATCGCGACCAGGAATCTGCAAAGTCGCTTCCACGCTCGGGACGGCCACGCATCCTTAACGAACGCGACATACGACACATACTTCGACTCCTCAACGAAGACCCTTCCATATCATACGAACAGCTACGGCGGAAAGCCAACCTCGAGTGCTCCTCGGAGACCATCAAGCGGGAGCTCGTCCGACAGGGCATTCGACACATCCGCACGCCCGCCCGTCCTAAACCAACGCCGCAACACACCGAAAACAAACAGTCTTAACGAATCCGCACTTTGTTCCTGCTTCCTCGCTGGCCCCTAGCTTTTATAGCTAAAAGAGTTGATTTCCGGGCCAGGCGGCTCGGGGGCTGGCAAGGACTGCGTCGCGTCGCATCGTCCCGACGCCGATCGTCGAGAGAAACATCACGCAAGATATATTGCCCGAGGAGGAGAGTCTGGTTTCCGGGGTTGTGCCTGTGGGTATTGGCGCGAATCCTACGTGCGTTCGGTCTGCAAAGTCTCGCCGTCTTTCCGTCTGTTTCTGAGGAGATCGATCGCCAAACCCACCGTTGCAAATCGCTCGCCGGTGTCAGTGAGCTTGGCTATTGGAGTCCCAATCTAGAGCTGGAATGGCCGTGGTTAATTGTTTGGCGTTAGCGTGTGAGTGCTACATTGTCAACCAACCTTTTATGTCACGAGGTTTCGTCTCCAAAGACGCCCTTTGGCGGATTCCCGCATGAATCCTCTTTGTGTGGGAACGTTGAAGCTAACATTATAAACCAGTGTCCTTGTGCTTTTACGAAGTCGAATTCGTTATCGAGTATTCTGGTAGTCAGCGGGAAATTCACGGGAAATAAGCTGTCCACGATTATCATCAACCACCACCGTTTTAGGACAGGAAAGCATCTGGGCCCGACGCTCTTAATACACACTCGTCTGACACAAAAGGACGATTGATCCGAATGGATGTACCTTTGGAGGATATCCTGCCGGTATTGTCAACGCCAGCGATGTAGAAGGAAATCAACGCCTCTAGTGCTGCTCGCATGTTACGGGTCCTTTTATGTTAGCACTAATAGCACATGCTTCATGATTTCTCGAGAGATGTGGCCAAAGCTCATGCGTGACTTTTTATGTGATGGGATTTCTAGGATAGAGCTCGAGGGTTCACATGGCATCCAAACAGTTCCAGCAATCCCCTCGAGAGCCACCGGGATGCAATCCTCCCTATCCAGACTCCTCGTCGAAGATAGGACACTTAGAAAGGGTTGGTAAAGGGAGGCCAGGTTCAAGGGCCACATTCTGGCTATTACTACGATCCGGCCTGTGATACCCGAGTCGATCTGCGAGTTATGAGCCAGGGCAAGTTGACGACGCGTGATAGACCCGGTGCAATGATGGAAATACATAGACGGCTGGAAGATGAACGTTGTGGAATGGACGAAGCCATAGAAAAGCAGATAGAAATGCAGCCAGGCCTGGTTCTTCACGCCAACTGCATCTCTAGGGGCATTCACTCGGGTACTTGGTCGAGTCCCTACCTAACCACTGTACTACTCGACGTCTATCGGAGATGGAGCTTGCCACAAGCTTCATGAAGCTATGGCCAAGGATACATAATTAAGGTATATACTACTCCACAGCCGCTTACTCGCTAGGTGTGCAGGATGTCGGGCTGATGGCACGAGCTCTGGCAGCACAAAAGGTAACCGTTCGGGGAGTCATGTTGTGTGCGGGCAATCTCGCCACAATATAAAACAGTCGCCCATAATTTGGGCCAGATCTTGACAAAAAAGATATCCGAAGCAAGCCATCCCGCGATACCTGTTCCGTGGGAGACCGACGAGGTAGTCGGTCGGCTTAGGCTAAAGTAGGTAACAGGCGTATTAGGTACAGGGTAGGTAATCGGAATGGTTAAACTGGAGAATGGTATGGCGATGACGACTTGGTATTTGTACCTTGTTGCAAATCAAAATTGATGGACACGAATGTATGTATTCGTACGAAGTATGTAATCATGCTGGTCTTATATCCCCATCTCCGACAACTTTAATCGTGCGACTTTTGGATAGACACGAGTTATTGGCTCGAGGCTTCAGACTCTGGCTTCAAGTTTTATACCCTCAAGCCTCAGACCTTCACCCCGTAACTATCGCGCGTTGGAAATCGTACGTTGTAGTCACACCAGTCAAGGAGGAATACGGCGCAGGGTGCCCTCGGGAGTACGTTATATGTTCTGTTCTGCAAGCACCTCGACACCATGGACGGCAACCATTTCCCCCTGCGGAGGTACATACGAAGTAACTGGACTTTACATGTACCGGCCTCATCAAGACGTCAGACTTGCTGTTATTACCTCATACTTTCTCTTGGACCTAGAAACCTAAAGAACAACCGGCTAGAGGACCCGGAATTCCCCTTGCTTCCATTCCACTGTGCTGGCCCCCCAAGTATTCCTTCCGTCTCGTCAACCCCTCCGACCCCGCGCAGAACTTGGCATGTGCGTTTTCACCCCGCCCTCACCCCACCTCGCTGGCCTTGAGAGCTTTCATTCGAGTACATAGCGTCCAGACGATTCATCCCACCATTTATTAACCTGTAACAGTCAAGGCTCTCTTTTGGGAAAAGGAAAAAGAGAAAAAAAAAAGAAAAAAAGACAGCTTCTCCACGTCTACGTACATCGCCCATCCTCATCCTTCAGTCACCATGGGAAAGCAACCAAATCTCTACGCCTTCGCCGACACGGCGTCCCTCGCCGAGTCGCTGCGCACCTACGTGATCGGCGCTCAGAATGCGGGCATAGCGAGGCACGGCTCCTTCAAGGTCGCCGTCTCGGGCGGTTCCCTCCCCAAGGTCCTGGCGCAGGCCCTCTTGGCTCCCTCGAAGGGACCTGAAGACGTCGTCCACTTCGACAAGTGGGTGGTCTTCTTCGCCGACGAGCGCGCCGTGCCCCACGACCACGCCGACTCCAACTACGGCCTCCTCAAGGCCGAGCTGCTCGACAAGATCCCCGCCGACCAGGGCGCCCCGCGCGTGCACGCCATCGACACGGCCCACCTCGAGGACACCCAGGAGCTCGCCGACAAGTACGAACAGGCCCTCGTCACCGGGTTCGCCAGCCGCGACAGCGTCCGCCTGCCCATCTTTGACCTCCTCCTCCTCGGCTGCGGACCCGACGGCCACACCTGCTCCCTCTTCCCCGGGCATGAGCTGCTGCGCGAGACCGAGGCCTGGGTCGCTCCCATCGAGGACTCCCCCAAGCCTCCCCCCAGGCGCATCACGCTCACCCTGCCCGTTGTCACCCACGCCGTCAAGGTCGCATTCGTCGCTACCGGTGCCGGAAAGAAGGAGGTCATGAAGCAGATCTTCGACGACAACGACGCTAGCCTGCCTTGCGCTCTCGTCAACGAGGGCGCCGGGGACCGATGCAGTTGGTTCGTCGATAACCCTGCTGTCGAGGGTGTCGCTTTTCCCCGCAGAAGCTTTCTGTGATGGAAGAGGGAGACACACCACAGGCTAGCGTATATTATGGACCGCGGGGGGGTTGGTGAACGGGGCACTTTCCTTCATTCTATTATCTTGTATGAAACTTCGGAACCATAAACAATGTTTTTCGGATGGCTAATTGGATCTCTGGGCAGGCAATTCTCCGAGGATCTATCCGTTCCATGAACGACTTGCGAGTCGTACCGGATCCTTTTCTCGTCCCGAGGGATGAAGGGTACACATCGATAACTCATGCGGCTTCGCCCTCTGGATACCCTATCCTTTCCACGTTCCCGCTTTACTCGTCCTCCCCGCCTTTCCACCAATCATCCCTTAGATATCCCGTTTCCTATGTCCACTCTTCCAGTCTCTGGCGACTTTAATGGTTATGACGGCGGTTGAAAATTGTTGGAGAGGCCCGTCTACTTGTTTCGAGGACTGTTCCCTTTCCACACGATAGATGGGTGCAAAGCCTCCGGACAAATGCGTTATTAGATAGCGGCTTCTCTGAGGGGAAAAGTAAAAAGGAAAATAAAAGAAGTTACACAAAATCAAATACTCGATCAAATCACGCTGGCAGAGGTACGCGTGTGGTGACTGGGGCGTTCAGTTCAAGGTGCTAAGGCGTAGCATGCCGTCGTATTCAGGAGGTATCCCGTGAGTCTGTTCTTATCTATCTTCAGCGGATCATTGAGTACAGTTCAGCTGCCGAGACACATCGTCATCAGCTCACTCTCGAATAGATGCAATGACGAGATTTCGGGCAGTCATGATGGTGGAAAGACGGAGATTCCGATTCGTCTCGGAAGCTTTCATACTGCTTCAGGAATGCAAATTGGGGCCCCTGGTGGCCGACATGCGTTGATGGGAATGAACAATAATCAAAGCCAAGAAGCATATAAATGTCTGCGTGTTGGTTCAGATATCTAATACTGCTTTACCATTAATTCCACCCAGATAACTGGGGGATAAGAAGAAGAACCGTCGTCACCGCGACCCGACCGCCAGATTTGAAAGGCCAGCGTAAACCGGGCCATAACTTTGCGCGGGAGTTTTTTCTTTCCTTCTTTTCTTCTTCTTCTTATTAATATTAAAATGTTAAAAATAAAATAAAAATCGCCCGTTGGAGATCTTGGTATTGGAGTCTTGGCTCCCAAGTTGGTAGGCGCAGTTGCCGATCGCTATTCAGTCCGACGAGTGTTCCGATGGCGGCCCCACACGTTTTATTAGGGGCTCGTGTCTGGCTTACGAATGTCAAGAGATTTGCCAGCCAAGCTGTTCTCGATTCTGTGCTCTGCTTTCGTCTCTGTCCCACTTTTTAGTGCATATACAATTATGTAAAACGTCATGAGGGTACAAAGGTAATGATTACATAGGTACTGGTAAGTATCCCCGAGGGTTCAGCTAAGATGTCACGGATCACGTAATAAGGTCTCGTCGTCATATTCGTACTTCGAACGGCAGAAGATGTACTATATCGTGACTCTTCATCAAAGTCCTCCGTATCCCTACCGTGACAGTTGGGAAGGTGGCTAAAACAGTGGCTGATGGCCATGTTATCAGCATACAGGTACGAAGTATTCGTAGGTACCTAGGTAGGTAGGTATCGTCAACGTTTGGTGGTGGGCTGACGGGAACGTCTTGCCAAGCAATACGTTGTACGTATACTCCGTAGTACTGATTACGTACCTCGCAAGTACCCCTGGAGATGACGGGATCCGAAATTGGAGACACGCAAGGAGAGTAATTACAACGTATTCTTCAGCGTTGCTTGACCCTCCCGCACATTCCGCGGGCAGGGTCGACCGTCTCACAAAAATTTCTCTAGGCAGAAAAAGAAAACACAAAACAGTCGGAGTGATTAATATTAACTACTTACGAAGTACAACGTGGAAGACAGACCAGGCGCCCTGTTCTGTCAGTTGGTAAATGCATCGTCAGTGGCGAGTTGCTACTGCGTTCGTTCGTTAGAGACTTGCCCATTGCTTCACTCGTTCGTTCATTCATTGTCGATCAACCACGCTCCTTGGCTGTTGCGCCCTTCCCTGATCGAATTCAAGTTTCGTCCTTCTTTTAGGTTTTATTTTACTTGCCCACTCTTTACTGAATCTGTGGCGAACCGTCGTCTCCGTTCCTACTCATCCTGACCCTCGGGGCCACGACTTTGGCGTCCCTCTGCTCGAATGACCGTATAGATCCGAACCTGTACCGAATCGCCGTGAGCAGAAGAAGGAAGCATCCAGTACTTCATTTTCCGGCAGAAAGCTCCTGCCTCCATATACGTTCTTTCCGCCCGACCAACGCCGCCACTTCCACGCTTGTTCGTCATATGTGGATGCTGTGCTTCTTGGACTGAGAGATTCCGCGGGGGCTAGGAGATACGAATAGACCCAAGAAAACCTTAGTTGTGCGGAAGCCAGGTCCGCCCCAACCTTGCGACAGTGGAAAACGAGGCCGTCTGCTAGCCGTCATGCTGCAGCACGAGGCGCCGTCGACCTCGGCGGCCACCAGGTCCAGGTCGCGCTTCTCCAAGGCTCTGCCTGCACCTCCTCCGGCTTTAGACACCACCCGCCTCGAACCTCCACCCACCGCCTCTCATGCGTCCACCAAGGAGCTACCTTCCATCCCTCCTCTTTCGCCCCTTTTTCCCCTGTCGTCCCCGTCGTCCCTCACTGCGCCAGCCTCGTTAGCCAGGAAACCGGTCAGGAAACCCGTCGTGACGGACCAGTCGAAGACCCCCTCCTTACGCTCCAAGCCATCTCTACCCGTCGTCCGTCCGAACCTGCCGTCCCAGCCCCAGCCACTGTCGCCTCTACCGTCGCCACCACCTCCCATGTCCATACCTAGGCGGCCTGTCCTGCCTCCAAAGAAGCAAAATCCGCCGCCGCCTCAGCCGGAGCCACAACCGCCACCACAACCGGTACAACATCCTCCACTGCCGCAGGTGGTTGTAGGGAAAAAGGAAGCGCCAGTGATACTAGACGAGGAAGCCCAGCTATCAGCGACAGACTCTATCGATAGTTTACTATCGGCGTATTCATTCAGCTCTGATGCCGACTCGTTGATCAGGTCCTATGGAGACAGTAGTCAAAGAGACTCGGCGGCAACCGGCTCGGCAGAACACGAAGTCTCTCCCGAGCAGCACGACGGAGCCACAAACACAAGAAGAGAAGGGGTCGCTGCAGTGGCGTATCCACGCGAGGACAAGGACATTCGGTTAAACGAGGACTCGATGGAAAAGCAGCAGGCGGCGCAACATGCGCGGGACTCGTCACCAATAAACACAGCCGCCGAGCGCGTTTCGGAAAAGGATCTGCCCCTCCCTCCCCCGGCTACCTTGCAAGAGGAAAAAGGACCACCCACGCCGAGAAAAGACGACGGTGGTATACATGGGTCGACTACAAACGCGTCTTCCGCTACCGGCCTGGGACTGGCGGGTACTGTGGGGTCCTCCCCCCAGCATCCCGAGCTATGGCGCCGCCGCTCTGTGAAATCCGACGAGAGCATCCAGCTCCCCGATCTCAAACTGGCCTCTAGCCATGGGTCAACTGCGGCCTCACAGCCCCCTCCGTCGGCAGCAGTATATCCACCTCCTTCGACGTCAAGCACCACATTGCGGCCATCACAACCCCAGGATTCCTCAAGTACTCGCGGCCCCTCCATTTCTTCCCCTCAAACCGGTCCAGAAGGCTCTTCCGGGAAAGGGCACCCACCTCCCCCAGGCGACCAGGCGGCAGGCCAGGGACCGGATGGTCATATCATGGGTAGCGGCTGTTCTAAGCTCAACATCAAGACCATTCAATCCGATGCGAACGTTCGGGCGGGGGGCCGCGAGGCGCTCCAAGCGCAAGGGACGCAGCGAGGTGACGTTTCTTCACACAGCGAGACGAGACGGCAGTCTGACGGGTCGGCACGTCCTACACCGAATTACGAGATGAAAAGCACTCCAAGTTCCGAGGCTGGCCAAGCCGCACCTATCACGACCGCCACCATTCCTCCCACTGCTTCACTCGATTCTCTGCCCGAGGCTGTGGCTAGAGAGGGGCGACCCGTCATCCAGCGCAAGGCAGTAAGCCGAGAGTCGAGCCTCCGGGCGGCGCAGAGCCTACCACAGATGGGTGGCGTTTCGGGGAACACTGTGACGGGCAATGAAGTACCCCCGATCCCCGATCCGACTGTGCGGACTCGGGATTTCGCTGCAGTCAACTCCACCACTCCCCACCCCAATCGCACTTCACCTAACCAGCCCAAGATTCTTCACCGCCCGTCTGCAGGGTGGGAGCAACGTCCCGGACCGGGCTGGCGACCGGGCAGCCGCTCCGGCCACGTCCCGGGTCCGGCGACACGACCGGCCAGCAAGGTCGTGTACCGCGAGCTGCGCCTAGAGGACCTGCCACCTCCCGACCCAAGCGCGATGCGGTTTCCCAAGACCGTCCAGACGCCAGCCCCGCCGGGGACCATCTTCAAGGCGCTGCCGATAAAGAAGCACATGCTCCACTGCCACACGGCGCACCGGGAGATGCGCGCCAGCCCGCAGGGCCACTACGCGGTGGCGTGTCAGGCGTGCGGGAAAGAGGACCGGGGAGAGCGCTGGGCGTGCACGGCGTGCCACGTGCGCATCTGCGGTGGGTGCCGCAGGGCGTTGGCTCAGAATGGGTGCGACTTGGGCAAGCTCCTTGCGCATCTCCAGTCGGCGCCGGGTTGAGAGGCCGGACCTGTTTTACTACTCTGTAGATTTTCGTATTCTTGTCCTCGTAAGCTTTGTTTCTTTCATTCTTGGAATAATTATATAGATACCATGTGTTATGATACATTCTCTTTTGTGTGGCTGGTGGAATGGGCGCCATAGTAGTGTCTTTCCAGGCCGGCTCTCGTTGCATTTGATGATGGAGGCCCTTATCGTCAACTTTAGCTACACCCGTGTCGTGGGAGGAACACAAAGTCCTTGGCCATCAAACACCTACGAGATGCACTGTATTCGTCTATTCTCGTTGGTACGGGGTATGCGTCTGGCCCCACTGCTTAATAATCAGGCACCCGAATAGTACCTGGGTTTTGTACCTTCGGCAAGTGGCTCGTGCACAAGACTCGGTGAGTGTTCCTCCGCTATCTGGCCAATGGTACGTACCGCCTACACCTGGAGCTTTCTCACCGACCGCTTCATGTCCACAAACCTCCCTCCTCCCACCTCGCTCGCCTCGACACCTGGCCTTGACGGCCATTTCTCAAACACCTTGCATCATGGCCACCCCGACGGGACCGTCTATTCCCCGATCCCGATCCCTTCGAAAACCCAACCCACCCACAACCACCGACTTGACATCCCGCGGCCGCCTTGGCAGCGTTTCTTCCTCCACTGGACGAACACAAACAAACACCACCTCTAGGGTCCCGACATCCAGAGACCGTGCCGGTTCACCGACTAGACTCCCCGCCCCAAGGCTTGCCTCTCGCAGTGCTCATTCCTCCACCGCAAGCCACCTGCCTGCTTCTGGCCGCAATGTACCATCTACTTCCACTGCCACCTCGACCTCCTCCGAGTTTGCCCTCAAGAAAACCCGTCCAGTCTCGGGAACCCTGACTGGTCGAGCCGCACCCGTCACCGGCACCAGTACTTCGACGAAGACATCATCGTCAGCGAACCCGGGAGTCTCGCGAGTTGGACCCCCCCGCCCTGCTCGGTCCCGTTACCCACCCAGTGCGTCCGTGTCTGGTACCATCTCATCCGGTCCACGTGGCTCCTCGACGACAACGACGACGAGCGCAGCTGCCACGACTACAACGAGAAGCAAGCGACCGTCTTCGTCTGGCGGATTGACCTCGCATACTACTGGCAGTACTACTACTTCTAGATCAGGACCAGGCGGCGCACGACTGGGTCATACAAGAGCTAAGAGCACCGTCACGGCCAGTTCGATTGCCGCCGCCACCTCAGCAACAGGTGGTCTCCTATCTAGCGCCCCCATCCTACGGCCGCCGAGGCAAAATCCCGCTTCGACTGCCACCGTTACCGCGTCCAAGACGCCCTCCATATCACCCCATCATACCCGAAACCATTCCGCAGCCGAGCAGGATGACCGCCTTCAGACAACCTCCAGGCCCCTATCGGCCACAACGACAACATCATCGTCATCGTCATTATCAAGAACACCATCCCTCACCTCCAACACAACCTTGTCTTCAAAACCCATCCCGCAGCTTTCCAAAAGACCCGCCTTCACCACGCTACAGCAACACTACTCCCCGCTCCGCAAGACGGGCCCCAAACCCCTAACCGCCACCTACCTAGCCCCACCCAGCCCCTCCAAGCGCCCCGCCAACATCGCCGCCTCGGCCGAAACGACCCGCCTCCAGACCGACCTCCTCCAACTCCACCTCCTCCACCGCGACGCCCCCGCCGTAGACGCCTCCTGGCGCGCCAGCGCCCGCCGCGCCCTCCAAGCCCGCCACGCCGACCTCGCCCTCCGCAGCCGTCAAGTCCGCGACGCCGAGCTCGAAGCCGTCGAGCGCGCCAACGTCGCCGCCCTGCGCGCATGGGCCGGTCCCGGCGCCAGCGGGGCCCTCGAAGCGAAGATCCAGGGCCTCGACGCCGTCCTGACGGGGCTGTGGGGGCTCGACGGCCCCGGGGGCCGGTACGCCCGCGTGGTGAGGCGGTTCGAGAAGTGGTGCCACCGCATGGTGGAGGCGGATGCCCTGCGACAGAGGGTTGCCGAGGGCCGCGAGGACGCCTTCCTCCTCCTGGTCGGCCTTGGCGGGGCCGGGAACGCGGTTGCAGACGACGACCACGTTGTCGTCGGCGGACTGGACGATGCGTGGAAGGACGATGTTGCCGGTCTCATGAGGAGGTTGGACGGCTGGGCGCGCCAGTTGCACCACCTTGGAGACGTGCCGAATTTCGAAGAAGCGGCGGCGGGACCAGCCCCTGGCCAAGATAACCCCGGCGGGAACGGGAGGCAGGAAGCAGGATCGAGCCTGTGTCGTATTCTGGACGGCTGCCGCAGCCTGGTCCGCGACATGCTCGCGGAACTGGCCGTCATGGAGGACATTGAGCGGGTGGTCGTCGAGAGGGAGATGGACTGGATCCGGCGGATGAATCGAGAAGAGGACTCGGTTACACGCCATGATGATAGTGATACCCCCAGGCCCGGCGCCGTTTGGAGGGTGGTCTGAGCCAAGTCGGACGTGTTATGAAGATCCGCTACCGGACGACGATGTTATGAATTGTGAGACAGGAGACCACGCCGGCTTCAAATACTTGCTAATGAATATACTATAGCCCTTTTGTGTTCCCTTCTTTGTAGTCAAGACAAACCATCACACTCGAACGCCTTGCCGTTCAAGGGGCCATGGGGCTTTCATATTGGCCCGATTCTGCAAGACACTTACTATCTACTTAGGTTGCCTACTTCCGCCATTATACATACCTTGGAATCCGACACCGTCACCATTGTCGAGCATTCTGCCTAGCCCTTTCTTCACGGTACTACCTATGCCACAACAGTCTAACGTCAAGACGCCTTTGCTTGGTGGCGGGGAGAGGAGTGCATCTGTCACCATCGGTCAACCAGACTGCCCTTGTATGCAAACAGTCCGTGTGCGACCGCGCTACCTCCATTTCCCTCTCCACAATCGGTCGAGGAAGGCCCCGATCCAGTCCACGAAGACAACGCGGAAGAAGGTTCGGATCCAAGTGCTCCCCTCAGCCCCCTTAGTGCTGAGCACGGATTGCGGCGAAACAGGACGTTCAGTCGGTACATTGGGTTCGCCGGCTTGCCCCGCTATCAGTCTCTCCGCGCTCGTCCCGCCGAATTGATCGTCGGGCGATGTGACTAAACCACCGGTAGCATCTGCCTCGTCAGCGTCTTCCAATTCATCCATCTCATCGGGTGGTTGGACGTGGATGTCGGGGCTTTGCGACCGGGGTGGCACCTCGGGGTGCGAGGTGGAGACTTTATTGGTGTCTCTTACATTGACCGATGAATTTGCATGAGTCTCTTCAGGAGGAGCCTCGGCGGTGTTGCGGCCCTGGGCCGTGTCGTTTCTCGCCGCAGCCTTTGCCTTGATCTTGGTGCTAGCGGTCTCCAAGCCCTGCATTACCACGGCTTCGTCCTCGTCACTGGAAAGGCCTTTGGCCGAATCCGGTGCCGGTGCAACACCGGGACTGGGGACGCGGACTACTGACGGCGGATGCCTTGGCTCTCGGTTCTTCGCCATGCCTTCATTCTCGGGCCCGGTCCTCGCCTTGGCACATTCCTCGGCAATGGATGCTAGTGAGGTGAGGGAGCTACGCGATTTGTGTGAAACGACAGAAGCCTTGCGAGGTACATCGAGCTTCTTGGCAGATTCAGGGCTGCTGGCAGATTCCGTACCGCTGCTGAGTATTACACCGTTACCGTCGATGGCGCTAGCCCTCCTGGAGCCTCCCGAGACGGGGGAAGTGGGCGACCCTACAAAGCAGGTTGAATCTTCGGCCAGTCCTGTCTCGACCTTGCGCAGTGCCTCGATGATGGAGTGGCGATCCGACGGCCATCTTTCCAGAGTCGGGTCGTTAAGATCGTATTTGTCAATGTCGTAATCGACGCTTCCATGGTAACGCCGTTGTTGGGGCTGAGCATGCGGTGATATATCGCCCGGCGAGGTGTCGGCATTTCCGAAACACTCGTGCGCAAGGAGAGGAGGCCCTTCGTCGTCGGCACCCTTTTGGAAGATATCGTCACCACCACCAAGGGGAGTGGGTCGGAAAAGAATCTGGCTTGCCGCTCCTGGAGTTTGGTTCTTGGGGAAGAAATGTCAGCGACCCAGAAAAAAGAGTCGCGAGGTATGTCATATGCTCACCTCGTCCTCGTCCTCGTCCGTGTCCTTGTCCTCGTCCAATTTCTCCGCCGTGTCTGCGACCTCGGCGGCGGTGTTGGCCACTTGCTCGATAGGCGTTGACGATAGCCGCTGTTCCTCGAGCTCCTGAAGTCGGGAGATACCTTTTGGTTTGAGGACAGCTTCGGGAGCAGGCTCGGCCGGGGCGTCGGGTTTTGTGGATTGAAGGGGGGGTTGCTGCAACGGCGGTGCCATGAGGAGGTTGTTTGTATTGCCGGAATCGTCGGAGACTGCCGTATTTGTTGTTGGCATGTACCGAATCAGTTGGGAAATCAAAAGGGACAATCATACCTGTTGGGGCACCTTCGTTCAGGATCCACCAATCTCCCAAACCAACTCGAAGTTTGTATTGAACCTGAGAACCCGGGCTCAGATGAATGGTCTTGGTGAAGACATGTTCGCCTGCCTCGTCAGTGGTGAAGGGCATTTCCTGGGGTTCCCAGGGCGGATCGGAGAAGGACCCGGCGATGAACAAAGGAGGTTGAGTGCCGGGTTTCTGGAAGGTGACGGTGGCAGGAACCTTGGAGACGGCTGTGTTGGCCATTCTCGCGGCTCTCAACTGAGTCTCAAACCACGGAGCAGTCTAATCAGCGTCTCTGTCCAAATAGGGAACTGTGAGGTTGTTTATTGATATTCTGGTTCAAGCCCGGAGCCTCGGAAACTTGCGAAGCAATGACGCAGGAGGGACGCCGATAGGAGAGTAAGGCTGTCGGCGCCGTCAAAGCATACCTAGAGAGAAATCGTTTAGGGACCGGTACGCAGTAGCTAGGTAAGCAGGAAGGGTAGATGAAAGTGAAGTTTAGGCAGATGAAACCACAGGAGTGGAATGGTTCGGCTAAAACCGAGGATGTGCAGGTGAAATGACGGAGGAGGATATGGATACCTGATGGGCGACTAGGTGTGGGTGGTATGGGGGAAAATGGAGGGGGCGGGGGGTAGGATGGAGGTTACCTCGTACTTCGCTTCGTACGGCGTGATCTAGACCAGGGAAGTGCCCTACCACCGAATTGGCACTCGACGCGACGGCCTAGGAGATGGAAAATAAGAAAATACACGAGGAGGCAACGTGGAGGATAGATGCAGGTGAAAGTGGTTGTTGGTTGATGGGTATGGTATGTGTGCAGGGTTATCGATAGGACGAAGGAAGTGGGAGAAGGAGAATGAGCCGAAAGAGCTACGAAATGATGAGATAATGAAGCGACGACGAGGAGAAAGCAACCGCGTACACGTACGAATCGTTGTACTGACTTCCTCGGTGTGTAACCAGATGTATGTATGTAATACGTTCATTTTTATAGCGACGTCATTGGCTGATAAAGCTGGTATGGGCCCGTTTGATAAT
The DNA here is from genome assembly GCF_042370955.1 of Sodiomyces alcalophilus JCM 7366. Taxonomy (NCBI): domain Eukaryota; kingdom Fungi; phylum Ascomycota; class Sordariomycetes; order Glomerellales; family Plectosphaerellaceae; genus Sodiomyces; species Sodiomyces alcalophilus. The sequence continues at coordinate 670,234 of NW_027263539.1, forward strand.
GTAGTACCTACACTAAGGTATGATAGCAGATAAAAGGTCAAGGCGCTCGAAGTAGTCCAAAGTCAAAGGCATGACGATACGCGCGTGGCCATTGACATCGTTAACATCATCATTCCAATGCGTCGTAACATTGGTGTTGGTATGAAAACGTCATGTCATAGCACTACTTTGTACACTCGTACCGTGTGATAGAGAATTTGATTGGTGTAAAGAACATACGAGGGTCTAGAACCGGACCCACTAGATCCACTAACGAGTACGGAGAAGGGAAGAAACGCCCCGGGGGGTCCTGCCCGATGTTCCAGATCGTCTCAAACCCTTCTCAGTTGGTTATGTAATCATACTACTTCGGAAACCGATTCACGTCATAACTCCAAAAACAACCACCACCAACAACTTCCAGCTCTTCTATCCCGCCATTGCTTTATTCGTGCATGTCCACAGCGATTCGATTACGCCGCTTGTAAATCATATACCATGTCGTTATATAGGCGATAAACACAAAAACACAATGTTCCGTCCTTATATCTTCCCTGCGTTCTCCACCTCCCAGAACGGCGCGTGCCGCAACGGAAGAAGCAGATGATAATTGGGAGAAGTTTGAGGCAGAGAAGAATATATACGATCAGCTTCAGCTTATTCAAGGATATGTGATACCAGAGTCTTATGGCGAGGTAAGATTATAGGGGAGCGCTGCTTTTCCTAGATATTGGTGGAAGCCCTCTGGCGGCCTCGGAGGGAGTCTTACGCGAGGCAAGTGGTTAGTCGTCTGCTATTGCAGACTATGAACGCTTTGGCGACTTTGGTCACTCATAATAACGCGAAACCTAATGATTTCCATCTTGCTACCTACAGACGGTGTTGTGATGGCCGATATAGAGACACTGGATATATAGAACGAAGAGAGGACAGTGTCAGGTTCTCTATACCATGTGGAAAGTCAATTCCTTTATATAACACTCATACAGGTACCTAGAGCAACCGACTATTCGTACATGTACTTCGTATATAACTACTCAAAAAGTACAATTAAGCCACTTGAGTTGCCTTTGAGACAATGTTGCGATTGTCGAACGGGACCTTCGGGCGGCTTCATAGCCCCACTTTAAAGTGGGTTTACGTGCTGGCTAATATTTCTGAAGCCCCTGGGGATATCACCCATGAAGTATTACCTACTCACTGAACCTCCTGTCCTTTTCTACGAACGTAGCGACATAACAACTCGCCACGATCCGACACCCTCCATCAAGCTCTCAACGGCAGCGGAAAAATGACCGGGCCTCCGCGACTCATTCACGTCAAGCGCAAGCGCGGCGCCGAGGACGCCCCTGTCACCTACCTTCGTGCGATATTACCTTGCCTACTCCATACTCATACTCCATACATCCGGTCCTGCGCTAACAAAAGGAAACCGTAGAGCTTGAACATGGCACTAAGCGTCACCGAAGCGGTAGCAATTGGGTATACCAGCGCCGTATTGCTGGCTCCAAGGCCTCCGAGTCCTTTGTCGATACCAGCAACACCCTCGATGCCCATGTGACAGACACCGTTCCCATCATCCAAACCTCGAAACCTGGCGATGAATTCCTGGTTCCGAAGAAAAGGTCGAAAGGAACCGCCACGAAGAGCTCAGCTCACCAACATACCCTCCCCGTCGTCCATGGAACACAAACGCCAGCCGTCGACAAACCCTCCGAGCCGTCGACCTCCGCCACGAAATCACCTGCACTCTCTGCCCCCGAGCCTCGTCGCTTTCACCTGACCCGTGCCTCTGTGACTCCCGACTTGAATCAAGTACTCAGGGCTGGTGTCTCGAAGAAGCATCGCTACGGAACTGCCGTCTTCGTCGAGCGGGGGAAGAAGAGGCCTTCCCCCAAACAGCTTGTCGACCTGGAAAAGTTTCCCGCTTCCATCGGGGACCATGTCGAGCAACCGTCTACCTCGACCAGCTTGAAGAAGCCCAGCACCAGACGCGTGTTGGCCAAAGAGGACATCCTCACCGGTGCGGCAGAGTCTGCTGCACCACCTACAACCCAAGGAGACCTGGCCGGCGGCATCGGGGCGCAACATAGGCCATTACCTTCGTTCACCCCAACGGAAGACATCGATACGAGGGCTACCGAAATGGACCAGTGGGTGCTCCACGAGCTGGGTCTCAACTTGCAACAGATGGAAATCCAAAGAACGCGCGACGTTGCCTCTCCCCGCTCCAAACCGTCTCCGAGATTCAAACCCAAGGCGCCGGCGCAGCGCTTCGCCGACCGCCATCCGGAGCTGGCCCGGAAGCTAAACGAGCAGGCCCCCAGAGACGCGCCGGAATCGCCAACAGACACAGACATGTCCGATGACGACTACGAGATTGACGTCTACGAACTGACCTCCACGCCTGCCGACTACGCTACCTCGCTACGAAACATCCCCCCCGAGCAGATTGGCGTCCTTCACTTTGACACACAGGAGGACATGGAGCTTTTCTATGGCAACGAGGACTCGGATTCGGACGACGACTGGGACGACGAAGATGAGAACGGTCAGTTTCGCGGCATGCCCCGACTCCCCTAGAACTAATGCAAAAAGTTAACGTCGTCGCAGCCGAAAACCACTACACGGCAGACTATCCCGAGGACGAAGTCGCCTCGGACGACGAGTACGACCGCAACCCGTACCTCTACCATAACGATGATGCATCAGATGACGACTTTGCCGACGTCCATGGCGCGTATTACCCGCGTGCTATGGATGGCAGTGATGAAGACGACGATAATGATGCCTATGTCATCGACGCCGAGAAGCTCGACGGCGACGAGCTGTTCCAGGCAAATATTCGGCGGTACATCCGTCAGTTCGGCTCTGGATGATAGTGTCTGAGGGATCGTGCGAGGCAGCCAGTTCATGCTTTATATTCGCGTCTCACCCCATAGCGGAGACATGCAATGGAGGCGCAGCTTGTGCTTCAACTATACACATCATATCCAGTGGTCAGCTTTTGAGAGGGTGTACATAAATACTCCGTATCCAATCCTTCGATCAATAGCAAAGATTCACAAGTGGGTAATGAGCGACTCGACACGACTTGACATTTCCTAACTTTGTTACCTGGCTTAATTCGACAAAACCTGACCTGATCCTAGCCGTCTTACAAAACCAAATGCCATTCTATGTACCCGTGAAAAAAGATTCCTCGTATTTTCCAAGCTAACCCCAGTCCCAAGTCCAGATTCCAAACCGAAACCCCGGATGCGCGAAAGGCCTTCCGCGAAGACGATAGCGAGATGTAGGAGCGTGCGCCCCTATCCATGGTACGCCGGGGCCTCGGATCAGCGCGTATGCGAGCCCAAAGTGTCCTTCTTGTCGAGGCACCAAGCTCTAGCTCCTTTGCTATGTCCGCAGAGAGCCCCCTATCCTCTTCGTCTGGAAGAGCCCAATAATGGACCAGCCAAACGACAGCAACACACGAGTCTATGAAAAACGGTGTTTAAAAAAAAAAAAAAAAAAGGAGAACGGACAAGATTTCGAAGAAACAAATCCCCCAGCGCAACCCATAAGTACCGATACGCCTCGACAAGATCTCAGTTCCACTCTCAATCGAAGACGCCAAACAAACAAACTCGTAGCCGAGGAAAAGAAGAAAAACAACTTAGATGGCAAGTCTGGGGACGCCACAGTCGGACCCAAACCAAGAGAAACAAAAAGGCAAAGACGCGATTCACATGACGGTACACGCGGGGATAGTCCTGGCCCGCCGACGACCGCCATGCAGTATGCCGCCTTCTTCCTCGTCGGCATGTAGCATCTGTGCATCCCTGGCCCGTCGTCGCCTGCGACGATGACCTCCCCCCACGAGCCCCGCCTCTTCATTGGCCTGCATCCAGTCGGCCCACCGACGCTCCAGCCGCGCGGCCGACGAGAAATCACCGCGGAGCACGCGCTTCGTGTGCTCGTCGACGGTCATCTGGAAGCCGTAGAAGCATTTCAGGCTGATCACCTCGGCCGGGTACGAGTGTTTCGTCACGTCGGCCGCCGACGGCTTGACGTGGGCATTGCGGAAGAGAACCTCGCGGATGCCTGTCCAGGTGACGTTGTGGCAGTCGTAGACGGCCATGTGCAGACCGACACGAGGCCGGGCGCTTGGGTCCGTGTGGCGCTTGGCACGCTTGCTGACCATGTAAGCGGCTTCGGCGATGACGAGGTCGCTGATGCGCGTGTTGTCGAGGTCGATGCTCTTCAGCTGGACACAGTTCTTTACCACGGGGAGCAGGCCGGCGTCGCCGAGGTTCTCGCAGTGGCTCAGCGACAAGTGTTGGAGCGAGGGCGTGCAGGGAGCCTTGGCTAGATGCCGAGACAGGAACGCGTCGGTCAACTCGGCGAGATCTTCGAGCTCTAGGTGGGTGAGACGCGGCGTCGAGGCGAGGATGGGTTCCAGGGCGGCATCGGTCAATGCCGTGCACCCCGACAGTTGCAGCCCTTCGAGGTTTGGTGTCAGGTGCCCCAAGGCTTGTATGCCCCGATTTGTGAGATGGGTGCATCGACTAAGGTCCACATGACGCCATTTCCTGGGTGGAACAATGGGAATGTCGGTCAAGATGTCGATTTGGGGATTTTCGCCGTGGACCATGATTTTCAAAGCGCGGTCGCTCAAGTCTGTGCAGCCATTCAAGACGAGTCTTTCCAGATTATTCGTGTTGAATAGTACGGCGGCGACATCGATATTGTCGAAGCCCCTGACCGCCCTGGCCCGCAAGTCGGTCAACTTGGGACACCTTTTGACCACGGCCTTGATTCCCCTAGCATCCAGGTGGGAGCACCAGGACACGTTCAGCATCTGCAATTGGGGGCAGGCGTGCGCAATGATCTTGCAGGAAATGTTGGTGACGGCCGTCAGACCCGTGAGGTCGAGGGTGGTGAGCTTGTTGTTCGCTTTGACCAGGCCGTGCAGGGTGACCCGCTGGAAGTTGCGGCAGCCCTCGAGGGAAACGTGGACCATGTTCTTGCACGACTCGAAGACGACTTCGGCTTGCTTGGAGTGTTCGACTTGGACGCAACCTCGTAGGTTGAGATTCTTGATGAACGGGCCGGCCGCCGCGATCATCTTGGTGAGACTCTCGACGGGGATATCCTTGTAAAACTCCGAGGCATCGAAGTTTGTCCATAACTGCCCGTCAAAACAGGTCCTGTAGAACATCTTGCACACGCTCGATGCTCGAACCAGCTCCTTGGGACGGAAGAACGAGAATATGTAAACCCGCATTTCATGTGGCATGTTATCCCAGAACCTGAAACCCCTCTTGGGGATTGCCGGGTTCGCCGTCTGTCCCCTTGTAGCAGTGCGGAGATCCGACGGGAGGCGGACTGTGTGGGCAAGAAAGTTCGAAGAAAACGTTGTCGGGGTGCCCACCTTGCGGACATTGAGGCAGTCGTCGGTCCCTTCCGGCAAGGTCATGTCGCTGGCGGGGGTCGTAGAGATGGAACTGGACGCACTAGCGTAGCCGGAGACTGAGGCGCCCGGAGGGAAGTAGGAGTCGCTACCGTAAGGGACTCCGGAGCTCATGGTGGTCGAGCCGGCAAGGCTGGCACAAGAGAGGGTATCTCGGATCCTATAAGGGCTACTATGGGCTCTTGGACGACCTGGCTGGGCAAGCGAAGGGAATGACGAGATGCGTTGGATGCGATGAAGCAATCTCTGGCGGTTCTTTCTTTTGGCAGGCCCTTCGGCAATGACCGGGTCCTGTTCGCCAACCACGACATCCATGGGCGTCGAGCCGCCGTCGGCTTGATGTATTTCAGCCATGGTGGCTGGATTTTTGCTTTTAAGGGCGGGGGAAAAGAAAATGGTCGGAGTAGCGAGGAATAGAGTTTGGATGTAAGCCCACAGAGAAATTCCAGTCTCGTCGGCGGGGTAATAGGCTTTCGATTCGCGAATTCCACTGGTTTGTAGTGCTGGAGAGGCAGAGAAACTAGAAACTTGTCCCGAGAATTCGTAACGAGGTTGACGAAACGCAAACGATGGTTGGCAATCCACCAACCTCCTGTAACGTTGTAGGTAGAGACGGTTGGGTCGGGAGGATCGGATTGGACCTATGAGTTCATGACGAGCAGGAGGAGGATTGAGGCATGACCCCGTCTCGCCAAAGCTCTCTTTAGGACCGACGCATGTGCACGACGTGATGGCGAAGTCGACGAAAAATTTGATAAAGATTGGTGTTTTGTTGTCGAGGGTGGGTGGTCAGGTGGTTCGACGACGGGACGGAGGTGGGAGGAGGAGCGGAGATATCGCTATCGATAAGAGACCTCCTTGCACGAAGTGGGTTGTCACCAGACAGGACTTCAGGAGACAGGGGGTTTGGCGTCAGCGGAGTGGGTCAGTCAAGGCTACCAGAGGGTACCTCCAGGTACCTTGGCGCCAACTTTTGGCCCCGGTGAGGGGAACCGGTGGGGGGAGGAGCCTCGGCAGAACATGGACCCAAATAGGTACGAACTTGTTCTCCTAGGTTGAATTTCAGTAAAATATCGGGGAAGAAGATAATACAAGAAACTGCAATAACGTTGTTGCAAAGTTCATGTCCATTTTCTGATTATAGATTATTTGAGTGATAATGAACGGGAAAAGCGTACTCGAGGTAGCCTTGGTAGCGACTGGCATGAGCGAACGGAATACGCTGTACTTCGTACGATAGGGGCGGTCTCAGGGGAGAAATTGGGGCTTCTCCTAAGGCTTTGCCACTACATTTCCCAGTACGTTATAGTGTGCACGGGTTCCTGGGTGATAGAACATACAAATCGACCTTTCGCTTCGGCCCCTACGAAGTATTAGTACTAGAGACGTACGTCTTCGTATATTTCCTCTGTACCTGATGGTAACTGGAGAGTACTCCGTACATAGTCAGGCCATGGAGGCTGTGTTACTGTTGAAACGATGGGTGGGAATCTTTCTCGGGCGTAGACGTAAGTAGAATTGTGTACTTAGATAAGAAGTATTCTTGGACTGCTTTTTCGGGTAGAATTCTCACACTGTTTGGCTACGTCTTGATTATTGGCTGAATGGAGGCTTATTCTAAGGCAGGAGAGGATGGTTAAATGAGCACCTTACGAATAGGTATTCACGCACGCACCTACAACTCCATACGATGCGATATACTACGTACCTCGCGAGCATTGCCTGTAGACAGGTAGTTCTCATGGAGTACGAAGTAGGTAGGCTCGGTGTGTCCCGAGGCGAAGTACACTAAAGTACCAATCTGGACAAGGCGTACCTGTATCGGGAAACACAGCAAGAACCCCGCCTTCGAAGCGCCGTCCATGCACAGTGGCCCGGCCGGGACCCGATCCGTCAGAACTGGACACTTGGACGCGCTGCAGTGACCAGGACTCTTCGGACCCTGGGTGGGCGACCGCGTGGTACCGCGATCCTTCCCTTCCCCTCATCAACACGTTTCCCAAATCTGAAGTCAAAGACTACGTTGTAAATGTGCTTAGTTGGCACCGCCTGAACTGTTTACCCATCGTCTGGGATTGAAGAACATATTCCCTCGTGTAAAGGGAGGTCCGGTTATCTCGAAGCTGACAAGCCAACTAGATGGCGAGTTCGGTGGGTGTTGGCGGCGATGAACCAGTGGGATTTCACACCAATGACTCGCCACGTTCTTTGTGCATACCATGCATGCCCCGCCTTCCTCCCGTTTTATCTTCTTCCCTTCTGCCGAAAAGAGAGGTGCAAGTTGTCTCCTGGCTTTTCGAGGGGGATGGGCGTTTACGCTTTGGTACCGTTGACTATGTATTACTGCTGGGGCCCATCTAACCCTTGGGACCCAATAGACTATAGTGTACATACTTCTAGAATTATTTTTGTCTGTCACGGTCTCCCGTTGCCCAGATCCTATTGGCATTCGACGACTGAGAATCTTCTTTAGGATTTGGAGTTGACAGGCCTGAAAACCTCCCGGCTATCCGGCCCCCTTGCTTGACACCAAACTTCATCGTCGCATGGGCCAAAGGGGCCGGTCGACCCGTGGAAGTAATGTACTTCGTAAGTGCCGCTGATCCCACTACTAAGTCGGTGCTCCAAGACAAATGGGGACGTATTCGTATATTTATTATCAATGGATAGATAGATATAGGACACTCGAACAAACGATAACGTGACAGCCGAGTTTCCTGCGGTCAGCATTAGTCTCCCACCGAGTACCTACCTACACCGTAGTAACCAGCGGTCTTGCCACTGACGTTCGCCATTCCCGACCATACCGTCGCTTGGTCACCGTGGCCCGTACCTACCTACAACGGTACCTACCTAGGATCTGAGACCGTAAATCCGTGACATGATTGGTTTGTCATTGGCCAGAAGGCTGGAGCGTCAAAGTCCCTGTCTTGTCCAAGTGTACTGACCTGGCTTGGCAGCAAAACCAGGACTGTCGTTCTGGTGTACGCCACACGTGCACAACGTAGAGGTTGGACCCTTCACCCGCCTTTGGGTAATACCTAGCCACGCGAGCCCAGTGTGGAAGTGTGAAGGGGCATGGATATGTCATGGCGAGCTCTCCGCCATCTGCGTCCAAGTTCGTATTGGGGGGAAGAAGGAACGGCTGATCTAATCATCTGTCCCCACCACTGGACATACGGGGTACACGGGACATCCATGATATTTTTCATTCCAAGCTTCCTTCCGGCAGATAACCGATCGGTCACCGCTCATCAGGGCAAAGGCGGCCTTGTGAATTCCTGCGTTCGACGTCTGGCGACCTTCGCCACGGCGGGCAGAGCAAAGCACGAGGGGAAATCCCGAGACCCTCCAAGATTTAGGCCCCACTATAGCAATTTGTCCAATGAATGGCCGCTGAGGCGTACCTGGGAGAGTTTCGCATGGCTTCAAAGTAGAGGCCTGTCAACGTACGTGACTCTGGGCAGCCAGCACCTCCTGGCCAAAGGCATAAGACATGATTGCAGATGCCGCGTGATTGAGAGGACCATAACATTCCCTGGCGGAACGAAAAAGCCAGAGAGAGGTACTATAGCAGCATTCCCCCTCCGATTACATTGTACTAAGTACGTACATCTTGACAGAGCCGGCTTTTCCCCTCTTGGTCCGTTTGTCACTGGGCGTGCGGTGCGTCTTTTTTCTTCAAAGCCACCCACCCACCCGACCTTCGTTCGCCAAGGAAGTCGACAACATGGAACTTGGCATTCTGGGGTTAAAATGTACTGCAAGAGACAATTCATTATGACAAGGGCGGAGACAAAAGAAACGACACAAGCCTCGAGTCCAATTTACGTCACTTTTTGAATTCTTTCTCCTTGTAGTGTAGCGTACAACGTAAAAGAAAGTGTCTCACGTAAACTTGAATCCCCTTCTCCCTCTCCCTTTCACCGCACCGCTGCTCGAAACACTTATAATGCACATATCATAATCACTGGGACTCTAGCGGAAAACGGAAAAAACAAAAGATAAAGGGTATATCGGAGATAGTACGCGTGATTTTATAGACTTATTTTTATTATTCAACGTCGTGATTACGCTGGTAACTTATAGTAGACTATCCAACTGCCGCAACCGTCGACTAAGTACCGACTTTAAAGAACTCACCTTTTTTTTTACCTTGCATTCTTCTCTCGAGGTTACATACTTCCCACTCCCCATCATCTACCCAGACTCTTTCAGCCTTGTTGTCATTATCCCGGCGACACATACTTCGTAGACCGTTAGTGCACTTGTCCTCTTTTATACGGTACACTTACAACGTACTTTCCGTATCATACGGTACCCCACTGAGGCATTGCTCCGGGGTGGTCACTCGCCCGCCGAGTCATTAATTACCTATCCTCCGCCCTTCATTCCTCCATCGCCACCTCGTCTTGTCCCGTCTCGTCTGCTGCCTTCTTCTGCGAGACCTACACAATAGGCTTGGGTCGACTACGAATACTTTGCCTACTCCCTTCCAAGAGAAACTTCAGCTTTTATTTGTCTGTGAACAGCCATAACACAGGAGTACTGCCTCACGACGTTCACTGTATTGGCTATACATACATACCTACGCCATTAGTCCTACTAAGCCACAAGAGGGAGCGTCACGAGCCCTTCCGAGTTTATTGCATCCCGTCTCCGGCCCAAGTCGAAACCAACGTCTCTCCACCGCTTCTTCCACCTTATCCTGCGCTCCCTTTAATCATCCCTTTATCAACGTTTCCATCAACTCGCAATCACTTTTGCTTTTTTGCAGTCAAAGACGATCGCAATACTAGGAGGAAACAGTGTTGGAGTGCAGTGGTCATATCGCACTTAAACTTGGTTCTTTTCACTTTTGTTGGCTTGTGATCGCAGCTGCCTTGCATCTTATCCACTCGCCCCAGGTCACACCACACACCAAGAGGGGTATTTTCTTTTTTTTTTCTTTTTTTTTTCCCTTAACAAAAACCTTTCTTTGGGGTCATCCCAGTTACATCTTGCACTCGACTGCACAACCACACGATCGCGCTGTCTCGCGTATTGACCTCACAGTACCCCATCACCGTCGCTATACACCTCTTCTTCGCCGGCTGACCACCCAAATTCGCTGCATCCATCACTTTTCGCCCTAGTCGTCTCCAGTCAAACCACCCCCATTGACGGCTGACGACCCCTTCAAGTATGATACAGATGCCTGGGGGCCCTAACAACAATGGTGAGTGCATTCTTTTCCAGGCTACGACTGCCCTTCCCTGCCTTCTCGTCTTTTCCCAAATCCTTTTCGATGCCATGTTTTCCGTCATCTCACACGGCATTATTGCGCATACAGGCGCCGAACCAAGCAACGAAGAGGCCAGAGGTCGCCGTTATGACCTCGCCCCCCCGCTTCAACTACCCAAGAATCGGAGCACCGGAAACCTCACTACTATAAGCCCTGCGACCGATGGCTTCGACCGCGCTAGAGCTAGACAGTCAATAGATGCGAGCACACTCGCCGCAGCGGAATACGAATGCATGGCAAGGTTGGTCAACCCCACTGCATTTATCACTAGCATCATACCATGGATTCCGAGCCATGGACGATTGAAAGGAGAGGGACTTTGCTTGCTGGTTGGATGGAGTCGCAAGTCATCAAAACACACGAGATTGGGAAAGGAGGCAAGAATCCATTCAATAGCAAGAAGGCCGGCCCTGCGAAGAGAAAGGAAGAACAAAAAAAGAGAGACACAAAAATGGGCTATTCACGTGTCCATAAAGCATCCAGTGGCGTGCTGCCCGAGTCATGGATCAAGGGCTTGAATTATTTGTGTGCTGGGCTGGCACCGGGATTCCTTTGAGGCGTGGGAGATACAAGTGTATCTCCTGGTAGCATCTCTTCTTGTTTGGTGTCTTCGCGCGCGTGGGCCATGGCAAACTCACTGCTAACGTCTTGCCATTCTACAGAGGGCCCATCGTAACAGAGCATGACCATGGCCTTGGCCTTTCTGGCCTCCGTCGTATTCGACAGCAGCCTACTGGGCGAGCGCCCCCTTTGTCCTCGTCGAAACCACCGTCCAGGAGCTCCTCTATTGGAGTGCCTAGATCGACGTCGATGACTCTCAACCTTTCGCAACCCCTGTCGATGCCGTTCTCTGCAGGGCCGGCGTCTCCCAACTTCTCCGAAGATCTTTCTCGTTTCCCATCCGAATCGCTACACTCGTTCTCCTTTGCCCATCAGTCTGAAGAATTCATCCACAACCGGCAAAATGTCCTCAAGCGCTCTATAGAATTCATGAAAGACCGGCTAGGGAGGTCCGCCACCTCTTCCACCGCCGCGCTTGCGAGTGCCGAGGCCCGCGCCACGGGCGATGTAGAGACCCAGAATATGCTGGCCCTATTAGCCCGAGCCCAATTGGTCGGCGCTGGGAATCTTCCCAACCGTGATCCCCTCGTCACCGGTCCCTTGACTGGACCCGCCGTTGTCTCTGGTGAAAATGTCTTCGAGGAGAACTTCAAATTCCTACCGCGCAGCGAAAGCCCGGAGCCCATCTCGTTCCCTGTGCCGTCGTCGGCGGCCACCGACCAGCACGTTCAACAGCCACAGGCCCCGTCTTCTCGCCAGGACGAGGTGCCCATAACAAAGCCCCGGGATGCTGCGTCCAAGCTCGTTGCGGAAGAGCAAGTCTCGGAGAACTCCAGTAGAACCCCGACCAACGAAAGCGGGACCACCACCAAGACGTCGCCGCCGCCGTCTCGCCGCGGGAGCCTAAAGCGAACGCTGACGGATACGACACCCGTGTCGATACGCCAACAGCTCATTGATGCCATGGCCCAGCCGTTCGCTGCCGGTCAGCCAGGGTATCAAGAGCAGATTGTGTCTCCCACGGGTTCCCAACCGTTTGCCTCGGGCAACTTTCCCAGTGCCCTCGCCTCGGTTGTCCACGGCCATTCCACCCGATGGGCCCCGGCCGCTCAAGCCATCTTCACTACAGAATCCAAGCCACCCTGGACAATCCTTGCCGCTAATGACCTCGCATGTCTTGTCTTTGGCGTTACGAAAGCTGAAGTCCGCAAATTAGGCATCTTAGAAGTCGTGCAAGAAGAGAGGAGAGCCTGGCTTGAACAGCGGTTGCTGCACCTGGAACCCAGCCCGGCGGCCCGCAGTATCGAAGACCTGACACCACGGGAAGCGCCCGCCACCGTTTCCTCGACGCTGCTGGGGCCACGTAGCGGTGGTATCACGGCCAAGCTGCTGAGTAAACCGAATTCGCGAGCAAGCTCGTCGAAAGCACTCCCGCGCAAAGCCCAGACGGTGCACAGCGGGGATCCAAATCCGCCCAGGATGAGACACCGCAACAACCGCTCGAGAGGGGTCCTCCTCTGCGGCGACGTCGTCCCAATTCAAAAGCGAAACGGCGCCACGGGCTCAGCCAGTCTCTGGGTAAAGGAAAAGCGGGTCGGCTTGATCTGGGTGCTCGAAGAGATCCACGAGGACGTCGCCATAGTCTCGATGGACGAAGGCGGTATCGTACGAAGTGTTACGGGGGAAACGAAGCCCATCTGGGGACTTGAACTGGTCCAGCCGGGACTGGACATTGGACAGCTGATACCGCGGATCCCTCGGCAAGGCATTGATCCGCGGACAGGCGAGGTCGACTTTGCCCAGGTGAACAGGAGGCGATTTTTCACTTGCCCCAACTCACATCAGGTCAATATCCCCTGTACGGTGGAGCAGGTCAGGGGCAAAGCGGAGCTGCGGGTATCCAGCTTCCCGCACATTGCGGGCATCATCGTGATCGACCCTGCGACGTTGGAGATTAAGAGCTCCAACTCGGCCTTTTCGGGGTCATTGTTTGGTTACGAAAGCCCGGACGGGCTGTCCGTCAACACGCTGCTGCCTGATTTTGACCGCCTTCTCCACCTGCTCACTGAAGAAGACGGCATTCAGCTGGTCGACGGGATTGTGGTGCCTGAACATAGCTTCCGAAGGGCGTCTGCGTTCCTTGCACTACGACAAGGCCGACCCGATGCGGCAACCGCCTTCCTGCGGACAGAGGGCGTTCGCGCGAAACATCGTGATGGCTCTGAGCTGACTATCGACGTCCAAATGAGGGTTGTACAGAGCGAAAGACAATCTACCGTCCTTTCGGAGACGGTGGTGGAGACGAGCGAAGACGAAGACCAAGACGTAGACGACGGCGGCGAGGCGCCAGGGGCGCACGAACGGACCCGCTCAGTGCTCCACAGCGAAATGGTGTACGCACTATGGATCACATATTCACGGCATTTGCACGCCGCGACATCTCAGCTGAGCGTTCCGTCACCGGTGCCGTCGGGAATATCGACACCTTTGCGTCAACCGTCCCCGGGTCAAACAGCGGCTCATACGCCTATGGACATGAACTCGGACTCGGACGATGGCCGGAAGGAGCAGCCAGCGACAGGCGCTGCAGCAGCCTTGGGCCGCCAGCTGAAGCATGTGATGAATGCGGCCGCCAAGATGACTGGAGGGTCCAAGGCTCCCCAGAAAGAAGAAAAGCCTCGCGCCACGCCACAAGCTGCCGTTCCGCCCAAGAAGAAGAGAATTGACGACTTCCAGATCCTCGAGGACATGGGCCAGGGAGCATACGGACAGGTCAAGCTAGCTAAATACAAGCCGACCCAGACCAAGGTGGTACTCAAATATGTCACGAAACGACGCATCTTGGTGGATACATGGACGAGAGACCGAAGACTGGGCACGGTGCCTCTGGAAATCCACGTCCTGGACTACCTGCGACGGCCCGAGCTGCGGCACCCCAACATCGTGGAGATGGAGGGCTTTTTCGAGGACGACATCAACTACTACATCGAGATGGCGCCCCATGGCATGCCTGGGATGGATCTGTTCGACTACATTGAACTGCGAAGCAACATGGAGGAAGTCGAGTGCCGGAGCATTTTCGTACAGGTGGCACAGGCCATCCACCACCTGCACACCAAGGCGTCGGTGGTGCATCGAGACATCAAAGATGAGAACGTGATTTTGGACGGCGAAGGTCAGATCAAGCTTATCGATTTTGGGAGCGCGGCATACATCAAGAACGGCCCGTTTGACGTCTTTGTGGGCACCATTGGTACGTTACGCGCACCCACATGTCGCCTGTGACCACAGAGTTTTTTTTTGTGACTGCTAACACGAGGGTTTTTCTACGACGCCACAGACTATGCAGCTCCCGAAGTGTTGGCTGGCAAGCCGTACGGCGGCAAAGAGCAAGACGTGTGGGCACTGGGCATCTTGCTATACACCATCATCTACAAGGAGAATCCATTTTACAGCATTGACGAGATCATGGACAGGGACCTGCGGGTGCCATTCGTCATCAGCGATGAAAGCATCGACTTGGTCCGGTGCATGCTCAACCGAGACGTGTCGGAGCGGTACACGATTGACCAAGTACTGAAGCACCCGTGGTGTCAGGCCGTCGACGTCGAGTAAGTGGCACATGTCCGGGTAGACGGGGCAGCCTCACAGCGTTATTTCCTCGGCCGCGGGATTTTTTTTGGATTTTTTTTGGGGAGGGTTACGAAGGCAAAGGGAGGGTTTTGGACTTGGAGTAATACAGGTGCATTGATGAATCTCAGCCACGATCCCATGATGTTTCTGGTATACAGCGAGGGCATAAAAGGGGGTTGCCGGGGGGCCAATGAAAGGCTGCTGGAGAAAGGAGGTACGCACGCATTTTCCCACCACGATACCCTGGGTGCACTTTTACAGGCAGCGGCATGATAGTCATATTAGACGTGTTGACGAGTCCAGCGAGTGTCTCGGATGCTAGGGAGGCAGCAGAA
The DNA here is from genome assembly GCF_042370955.1 of Sodiomyces alcalophilus JCM 7366. Classification (NCBI taxonomy): domain Eukaryota; kingdom Fungi; phylum Ascomycota; class Sordariomycetes; order Glomerellales; family Plectosphaerellaceae; genus Sodiomyces; species Sodiomyces alcalophilus. Next base: position 685,481 of record NW_027263539.1, read on the forward strand.
CAATATATTCACTCCTTCCTATATAAGTTGAGGCAGTAATTACTTGAGAATAGTAGAGCAAATTATCGGTAGGGAGCTAGACTATCAGTAACCCTATGTATCTTCCCTGTGCCTTCTAGGTACAGTGACGAGACAAAACTGTCGAGCAAATGTACATACTCACAGAGGCGTAAGTGAGTATGTACATTTGCTCGACAGTCGTCCCTTGGTGTTGGCTATGGATTTCCGCCCATGAATCAGTAGTGATTTTGTCCAATAATAAGGTCCGATGATAAGCCTAGGTAGCCAGCAGGTACCGATGTACCATGAAGAGATACTTTCAGGTTACTTATTAATTACGTTATCAGCAGGCTTCCCCACATTCTTCATCCGCTTGTCCTTTCCCCTTGTTCCTGGCTCTTTTGCCTGCCGGGTCGGGTCGTTTTCTGAATATAATTAGTGCGTCCAGTACGTTGTAATCAGCCCCGCTTCAAACGCCCTCTCTCGATGTCCAAAGTACTCATACTTACATTCGTCAGATTGGGAATTTCTGTCTGTAAACAGAACGACGACACGCTATCGGTCGCTAAGATAATACAACACAGCTGCGTAGTCTCTACAACTTCTCCAAAAGAACCAAGACAAAAATGTCTCTCGAGGTCATCTACCTTGTTCGCCATGGGGTGAGTCACAGCCATGACAAGGACATGATACCCAAGTCATTCAGCGGAATTCCAGTTGCGCCTGTTTTGCTTTTTGGCTTTTTGACTTTTACCCAAAAGGCCGGGAAGAGAACCGTTGTGTCTAACGCTTTGGTGCGGGGCCTTGACCGCAGTTCCGTTCCAACTGGCTTGTCGACCACGTAACGGGCAACTATAGCGCTTCCGTTCCCTCGCCGACGGGCATCGCGGCCGACCCGGCCCTGACGGCCCACGGCGTCGACCAGGCCAATGAGCTCGCCGCCCACCTCATGACACTCAGCCCGCCCATCGAGGCCGTCTACTCCAGCCCCTACTACCGCTGCCTGCAGACCATCAGCCCCTTTGTGGAGCGCAAGGCCCAGGAGTACCAGCAGCAGGGAGAGAAGAACGCACCGCCACCTGCGACCACTACGATCCGGCCCGAGCTCGGCATCTCCGAGTGGTACGGCGCCGCCCACTTTGAACACCCGACTCCCGCGCCGGCCGCCGTTTTGAAGCCCATGTTCCCCCGTTACGATGAGCAGTATCAGTCGTCCGTGGTGCCCGCGAGCAAGGGTGAGACGATCCAGGAGCTTTATCAGCGCCTGGCCAGGGCCGCCGCCGCCATTATCGACCAGTGCGACGCCGAGGGCCGGCGTGCCGTCATTCTCTGCTCGCACGCGGCCCCGATCATTGCTCTGTCAAGAGTCCTCACCGGCCAGGTCCCGGAGAAGCCGGAGACGCACGATTTCGATGCCTTCACCTGCGGTCTCAGTGTTTTCCGGAGAAAACGGGATCCCGGCGTTTCCGAGGCGGGGGCACGTAGCGCCGACAGGCAGGGTACGATTGGCAAGAAGCCAAAAAGAAACCTCCTTTTTGAGCCCCATCATGACCGGACCCCATCGGCATGTTCCCATATATTGACCAAGATGCTGACATGTCGTTTGACGCTTTTCCCCTTCTCGCTCTTTTAGGCACAGATCCAGAATCGTGGAAACTTGGTATCGGCGTCCGTGGAGGCTGGACATGTGAAGCCAGCAGCGACTGCAGTTTTTTGAGTGGAGGCGAAGAGAGAGGCTGGTACGACTCTATATTCCTCGCCCTCACGATAGGCCGAGGAACCGGGCTTATTTTCTTCTTTTCTTTTTTCTTTTTCTTCTCCTCTCTCGGCTGTCGTCGACTCTTACCGATTTCAGGTTCTCTACAGGACTATAAGCAGCTAACGCAAAAACGTGCAGGCGATTTTCAGGTGATGAGAGCTTCCTCGCCGCCAATAAGGCGTCACAGGCGGATGCCGGCGTTGCTCTCGGCGTCGTCGTCGAGGGCAGGGGGCGTGCGGATCAGGTTCGGCAACAACCCGGGGCGCAGCGAGATAGGAATGCCGCTGCGGGTGGGCATCACCTTTAAGTCTCGAACAAGTCCCGGCAAGTTCCGTTGTGTCAGCTGGCCCCGTTTAGTTACTTCTACGGAGCACGGAGTATGCAAGATGCAGACATATGCACAGGCGGGACATGCAAGCCATGGCCGCTCGCTCGTACGCCAGAGACGACTCTTATGAAGTACACGACAAGGCGTCGCTGCATCTTACGACTGAACCCATGGCCATGTTCGTAGAGAGACCAATCCAATCAATCCATGGCGTCCCTTGGTCTGACTTGAACAGGCCCAGTTCATCTGCTTTTGTGGTCCTAGTTTTACGACTAGTCCTTGGATGGTATATGGCATGAAGCTATTTTTGAATTATTTCTTTTTCTTTTTTTCTACTTACGATGCACGGGAAACTCTTTCCGCATGGGAAATTTCAAGGCAAAAAAACGGGAAAATGCAGCTAAATATTGCTTTTTCGGAAACACATCTTGTGCATACAACGTAGTATAGTCTCTTTATGGGCGGCCGTTGGAGAGATGGATCTATTCGTATCCTTACGAAATGCGTCATACTCCACGATTCCCCATCCCATCCCTGTGTCGGCCCTGCCTGATACGGTCTACTAGAAGATATTTGTTTTACATGGAGGCCAGATTCCGGACCTCCACACGATTCAATAGCACGAGCATCCTCTCAGCAACTCCTACAATCTAGGGAGAGACGAGGACGGTCCAGAGTTGACTCACCTGGGACCGAGCAATCTTAAATGTTGCAGGACAGGGACAGCGATGATCACAGCTTCGCCGCGGCGGCAAGTTACGAGGCGGACTTGCATGATGCGGCCGTACGTTGTACGTCTTGCGCTGGTCATCTTGATGGCGAAGAAGAAGAAACACACGCCAGCTCCACAGCCACCCGCTCCTCGATCTCCATTGCCACTTGCGCTGGCAGTGGGAAGTACATAGTTCCGTGTCTCTATTGACAATGGTTGAAAACACACCTCGTTAGATGTGGCGACCCAGACATACGCGTCTGGGCTTAGAGGCGCAGCCGGTCCTTCAGCTTCTTATGACTCTTTCAGGGGAACAGAGACATCTTCTGACTTTGCAAGACATGGAACTTTCCGAGCTCCCACCAGGTTCTGACACCACGATCTCCCCCTGCGTCGGTCTGCTCGGTATTCACAGTGTCAAGCACACGGCGTGCGATACAGGTCGGGAGGGCACGTCTCTGGGGAAACGCCTGATCCCTTCATTTGGTCTTCCGACTTTCAAGGTTACGAGATGTCATAGACAAGACATGCTGCTTCGCTTCAAGACGCCATGGCGGTCTTTCGGTCAGCCTTGGCGGACGGGTGTAGACGGAGGATATGTTGACGCCGCCATGATGCGCTTGGCTTCCACAGCACGTCTTGCCTATACCAGCGTACTTCGTAGTCTCTTGTCAGGTGTCGGAGAAGAAGATAGTGTCCGGTAGCTGGGTGCCAACTGGCTCGGTCGTCTGTTAGTCGAAATAGTGAATGGCAGCATCGATATATCGATAAACAGTAGAATGGCTCTCCCTCACCTTGGAAGGGATGGTGAAGCAAAAGCAAAGATCGAAAGCGGGGGAATTCCGTGCATACAACGTACCAAGACCAAGCGAGCCAATGAAAAGCTTCAATGGGGCAATAGGTTGCTGACCAGCGTCGGACGCCTATTACGGGCAAATTGTCCGATCCGTCAGTAGAGAATTTGGCGAGATGGCAAGACGTCGTCTCTTCGTACAGCAATGGAGGTTTCGTTCAAGCAGCAAAAGCAACGACTGACGTCCAGTCGTTGACCCACTGCGGGACTGGGAGCAGTTAACCCGAGAGCTTATCAGTAATTACCTACGTACGAATAGGGCGATTATCAGGTGGCTTTCGTACATTTATAATCACTTAGCCAGTATACGAAGTACTTCGATAATTACATCATGACCAGAACAGCCGGGCAGTCCTTCCGGAACCTGATTCAGGCGACGCTTTCTTCTTCCCATGGCAGCGCGCCCGCATGGCGTCGGCGGTCGACGGACTCGGCCTCCAGCATCCAGCGTATACGGACGACGAACGAAAATCCCCCGCCCCGCGCCATGGTCTCTTCACGTGTGGCCTGTGTCTGTCTCTCCATGTTCTCTGCTTGTCTCTCCCTTTCGTTGGTTTCTCGTCCACGCCTGCCGCCGCCCCTCCTTGCCCACAAAAGTTGGAACTCGGTTGCCTCTTCCATACCGGGTTAAAACCATCTAGGTATAGCGGGCAAGGGGGGAGCAGGGTATCGTGTTTTTGGACGCGGCTGCGCGGCTGTAACGTACGGCCGAGTAAGCTGCCACAATATGCATGGCTCGACGCTATCGACAGGCGTGGGAAATGGATTCGAGACACAACGACAGAAAAGACTGGATTGTCATTCGCATTACGAGGCGGTACGAACGAGCCAAACTCGAAAGGAAGGCCAAAAAAAAAAATCCAAAAATCTCTTCACAGACAATCAACCCAGACCGTTGACACGACACGACCACCCTACCCGGACCTTGCACCATCGACCTGACCTGGAAGCCCATCAGCATGCGCGAGCATGGGCGTGGGCGCTATGGGGAGAAGGGGCCAATTACCGAAAATACAATCAGCGGACAGGCAAACATGCTGCTGCTGGTGGACGCTCCATTCTCCCAGCTCCTCGGGTCCTGGTGAAAACACCTGGCCAAAACACCATCCATCCCCCTCGCCCCCCCCAACCCAACAACACGACCAATTGCGCTGGGCGGTTGGTTCATGTTCGGTGGCATCCATTACCAGGGTTCGAGGCACGCACGCACACGCACACAGTGTCGGAAAATGTTCTTCATCGGGGATTTGTTTGCCTGATGATACCTCGCGGACAAGTTGGAAGTGGTGGGAATACGTTGTACTTCATTCGTTTTCTCCCCAACCCCTCAAAGTACGCCCCGCCCCGTATTTCCCATGATGTACCTGGCACTAGTGTGTACCTAGGTATCGGGGAATAGTCTCGGGTACTTAGACTGTCAGGTGTGTATCTCTTCTCTGTATCTCTATCTACAGGCCCTTTTTTTTCTTCTTCTTTCTCCTGTATCCCTTGCACAATGGCTGCAGGCTTAGGCGCGGGCGCAGTCTCTACTGGTTGACGCCATTTCTTGCCTCTATCTTTCTCTCACTCACTTTCTCTCCTCCCTCTCCCCCCCTCTCTCTGATGCCATCTCGCACCGCTCCCCTCATGGCTTATTTTTGGCCTTATGCAACTTCCAATCAAGTCATATGACCCAACACAACATCTGTGGCGTCAATCTCTTCAGATTACGCCTACCTATGGCCGAGGACAAAGGACATTTCTGTCCAAGACTTCCCTCTCTCTCGGCTAATTTTGCGAGGGGTGCGGCGATCAAATGCAGATCGACCGACAGGGCCTGCAGAACAGCAGTAGCCTAAAGAATAAGAAACGGCCCTGGCCGTCGAGTTGCCTCTACATGCACAGATGATCTACAAAGGTATGTGGTGGGCCCCGATGGGTGGCCCTCTGGGGTGGCCCATTGTTATGGGCGTGTGGGAATATGGGAGTGGTTGTGGCCCCGACACCCCCCTACACTTGGGTCTCCTCCTAGAAGATATATACTCCAATTCCCGCCTCCGCCCGTTATCACTCACACGGACAAGACCCTGAGAACCAGGGGCTGAACTCTCAGCGACCACGTACATACGTCTCTTGTTCTACGACTGGTTCTACTACGGTCTGGTCTACCCTCCTGCTTCGGCATATGTACATACCTCCAACCCAACATTCCTTTTCACCGAGACTTCTTCAACAGCCCATCTCGCTCCTCGTCCCCCTCTTCCTCCTTCTTCTTCTCCTCTTCCTTCTCCTCTCCTTCTCCTCTTCCTTCTCCTCTTCCTTCTCCTCTTCCTTCTCCTCTTCCTTCTCCTCTTCCTTCTCCTCTTCCTTCTCCTCTTCCTTCTCCTCTTCCTTCTCCTCTTCCGCCTTCAACATCCCCTTCGACCCTTCTTGGATCCACCATCTCCTGCTATGCATTGGTCGCCGCACCCGAGCCCTCTCCCCCCTCGAAGCGGGCAACGACAGTATATCAAACCACTAGACCGGCGATTCGACATGGGCTCGCTGCCTACATCTGTGGCTCGCCATCCCGGCGAGCCTCGCTATATCAGAGACGTCCGGGCCTACTCGGAAATGTATGACGCTAGACGGAGCGAGGGCAATATGGAAGAGGACGCAAGCCAACAACACCATCACAAGATGTCTCACAGACCCGACGTCAAACCTACGACCACGTTGGCCGCAATCCCCGATAGGATCACCCTGCAGCCGATGCTGGTCGGGTCTGCTTCTTTGAGCCAAAGTTCTCTGGCGTCTGAGGGCACCAGAATAGACAACCGGTCTTTTTCCTCAGATGGGTCGTCGGGATGGCCATCTCCCGCCACTCACTTCTCCTCTTCGACATCTTTCTCTGCCTCCTTCCCCATCAGGGGTAGCAACAACATCAGCGACATCAACAACAATATCAGCGACATCAGCAGCAACAGCAGCGACAGCAGCGAGAGCGACGAGAGCAGCGAAAGCAGCAATGGCAGCCACAGCAGCGAAAGCAGCATTAGCAGCCACAGCAGCCACAGCAGCGAGAGCAGTAACAGCAGCAACGGCAGCGACAGCGGCAACATCGGCGACAGCAGCGGCATCAGAGATACCGCCGCCAATACCGGCAGTAATGAGAAGCTGCCACTACCACGGCTCCCAGAGCTAGACACGATCACCCTGGACACTCTGGCCTCCCATTATGCCACATATTTCGCGGACAGCAACGGCTCCAGACGTAGCTCCTTTCGCAGGAACCAAGCTCCTGGCCACCCACGGCCCCCATCGCAGTCGCCACTCGTTCCTCAGCCGAGTTTCTTCTACGACCAGCCGTACCAGCACGTCTTTTTCCCGCCCTTATCATCCGTGATGGACCCCACCGAAACCAGTCTCAGTCCGCTCCGCCTAAGGGCCCGGCGCAACCCGCCTGCGCGCGGCAGTCGGTGCAACATCAAGTACACCATCGAACAAAAGGACTTTATCGATTACTGGCGCATCGACCGACAGGACCGGGAGACACCGTGGGACGACGTCGTGCGCGAGTTCAACCGGCAATTCAAGGGCCCGCACCGTCGCAACGGCGGCCTGCAGAGCGCCTACTACCGGGAAAACAAGAAGATCCCCGTCACGGACCGGGAGGGGAAGCTCGTCTTCAATGCGGCCGGCGAAGTCAAGACCATCGAGGTGCCGGTGCGGGAGGCCAAGTCGAAGCTGCACTCGATCAAGGCCATCGGGCTGCTCGCCACCCACCCGGAGAGGGCCATACGGTATCCTTGGGTGAGCAGCGAGCACAAGCGCAAGATATGGAGACTTGGTACGTTTTCTCACCAAAGCTCCCAAGGAGTGAGGAGGGATAGGATGTAGCGCTAACATGGGTTTTCTTTTCTTTGCACAGCTCAAGTGCGACAGGCTCAGCTCGACGCAGCGATGCAGCAACGGCCCGACGTCGAAGGCCACCCATCAAGCTAGACCTTGGACGGAGCCACGAACCTGACGTCTTCAGTTGGCGGTATTGCCAGCATTGCCTATTCGACGTAATAAGCCTACCCTGCATTCATTGACGAATCACTCACGACCGGACGAATTTTCTACCATTACCCATTCTCATCTCATTTGTCTATATTTTCTCCTATTTGTCTATATTCCTCTTTTCTATAACCGGATCTCTACATTCTACGTCCCGCAAGGGAGGGGTGGCCAGGCGGGTCGAAGAAAAGAATCAAGAGAAAAAACAAAAGCAGGTCGTGATATCCAACAATATTCGGGGGGGGGGGGGGGGGGGGGGGGGGGGG